>NC_134494.1:30993084-31028084 GCF_040206685.1 Ascaphus truei
TCCTCACCCATTGACACGTTTGCATGATTCCTGCTTTCAAAGTGGTCTATTTTCTCTAAAGATATCTGCACAGTTCTGTTCTATTTTATCAAAATATATATTCTTGCCAATGCTGTGGACGTAATAAAAATGTGCCTGGGCTTCCTGCCATGCGACATCACCAGGACAACTGCTCCAATAAGTGACATGTTCAAGGCTGAGCTGACATTTGTCACAGCCAGAGAGGAAAGTCTAGTATATGAAAGGACAGAAATACATGGAGTGAGTGCTGTGACAGGCTGTTACATAATAGTTCACTATTACAGTATATTAAAAGTGTGTGTGTGTATATAATCTCTAAGTGACAGTTCATGTGGGACAAGAAGTTAATCTTGTTTGCAGTTCTAGTAAGACGTACATGCTTATCATGCAATCTTAGAGATAACCAACTGCAGGTTGCTGGACTTTTTCTCAGGTCTTCCAAACATCGTGAAATTAAAGTTAAATTCTAATCAGACATGTTGCACCCTTTCTGAAGTATGTTGTTCTTTGTATGTATAGTCCATACAACGGGGAGTGCAGACACGAGGGTTGGTCTGGCTTGCTGGGGAACCAGTGGATCCACAGGTCTGGCATGGACCACGGTAGATTACAAATCCCATCTAACCACCCCCCACCTGCCTAACTTCGTTGTTTGTGCAGCTGCAAGGCCTGCACGTGGGAGGGGGTTTCCTGCGGTTAGATTCCCGCTTAGCCGCTGCAGACAGAAAGCAATGTGAGAGGGATGTCCTTAGGACACTTTACCGTCCAAACCAGGGCTGGCCATCTCCAGTCCTCTGGGGCCACCAACAAGCCAGGTATTAGGGATATCCCTGCTTCAGCACAGGTGCCGCGGTCACAATAACTGAGCCACTGATTGAGTCACCTGTGCTGAAGCAGGGATATCCTTAAAGCCTGACCTGTTGTTGGTCCTTGAGGACTGGAGTTGGCCACTCCTCGTCTAAACAATATAAACTACAGGTATGACGCTACAGCGGCCGGTTTTGGCATGAATTGTGCAGGTATAAAGAGTGCAAAATGGTATGTCTAATTACACCTTGATAAAGTCCCTTTGGGATGAAACGCGTTGGTGCGTTAGCTCTCTCCTCATTTTTGTACACTCATTAAAATACCTTTTAACTGTTTATATGGAGTTGCCCTGAATTTATTTTTCTCTTTCTCATTGATGGATTTTGTGCTGTGCTCCTGTGCTCTACCCTTTCTGCATGCTAAACTAGAGGTCGAATTATGTGTTCAGCAAGTTACACAAAATTAAATACACAGTAAAATGAATTAAATATTTGCACAACTAACCTACTCTGTCTGACAAATTCAGCTCAGCCTTGAACATCTCCACGTCATACCATCTTCATTAACAATTGGATGGTATGAATATAAAACAATTGTACAAAGTGTGTGTGTGTACGTGTGTGTGTACGTGTGTGTGTACGTGTGTGTGTACGTGTGTGTGTACGTGTGTGTGTACGTGTGTGTGTCAGCTGTTACAGGAAACTGCTTTCTGCAGTTGCAGTTGTATATAAATAGACTTCCTTAGCTGCGCCACCTAGTGGCCGATAAGGTAAATTGTTATGGATCTATGAGTTACTGTACTTTAAAACATTGATTTTTTTTTTTTACATTTATTTTTTTAGAGGGGGAACCCCCCAGAAAATAACACTATTTATTTTCGTTTAATGCATTTTTACACTGGAAGTAAAGGCAAAAGGCACATTATAGGTTTAATCACCAAAAAAAGATGTGCACTGGCTGCACCTTTTACCGTACCAGGTATGTTATAGACCAGGAGAGGCCAATTCTAGTCCTCAACGGCCACCAGCTGCTCAGGTTTTAAGGATATTCCTGCTTCAGCACAGGTGACTCCTGTTGATTGAGCCACCTGTACTGAAGCAGGGATATCTTGAAAACCTGACCTGTTGGTGCCCCTTGAGGACTAGAATTGGCCACTCCCGTCATAGGCACTTGCTTTTTTTTTTTTTTAAACCCGATTTGAAACCAAAGTGGAGCCCCCTCCACTTCAGTTTCTGGCATCCGTGGGACTACCCTCGGCATGTGATCCTTCCCGGAGCTGTCATATGACATGGAAGCGCTTGGCACGCTCTAAATGTTTGTGTCATTTCAGTATTGTTAACGGAGTGCTACTGAACTTTATCCCTGAAAGGGCACCTTTTCAATGAAGTAAAAGCATCCCATTGGTGAAATGGAAACCGTGTAATTTGTGCGCTGATTTTTTTTTTTTTTTGCTGTTTGCTGGTAAAATGAAAAGGTAACTTAAAAAATAACGTTGCACTGCACTCAAGTGTTTGGATACATGGAGTAGGGTTTTTACTGCCAGAGAGTCTGGGATACTATGTAACAATACATTGACATGTCCGTGCTCTAATGCGGAAGGCTTTATAACGATTAATAATTTAAATGGCATTCTGTCCTCTGTTCTATCCCAAGGAAAGAAGAAAAGAATTTGAATTACATTTGCAGAACGCTGGACTGGAACTCGAGACGGAAGACAAAAAGGTGAGGGATATTATGCTGCATTGCGGTGCTCCAGGGTTAACGTGGAAGTCACAGACATTGATTCAATTGCCACAGTTCCTGCCACACTTTTTTATGCAACATACTCCTTTCTGCAAATAACTTTGTGAGTGTGTTGTTGGTGAAGGACAAGTGGGTGGAAATTGTTCAATTTTGCCCCTTTTCAAGTTTTCTGTAGAACAGACTGAATAAATTTCACCCACAAGGGGCCAAAAACACCATTCCTTCTACTCAATCTACATATTAAATGTCTCCTTTCTTGTTACCTCGAGTCTCCAGTCTGCTGTACTTGACATTTATAGTCTTGCATTCTGCAGTTGAATTCTGGAGCGATCAGTTACTAAAGATTTGCTTTCCAAGTTAGCTAATACGGCTGCAACCTTACACACACATACATACATACATACATACATACATACATACATACATACATACATACATACATACATACATACACACATACACACATACACACATACACATACATATACACACATACACACATACACACACATACATACACACACATACATACACACATACATACATGCATACACATACATACATACACACATACATACAGACATACAGACATACATACACACACATACACATACACACACACACATACACATACACACATACACACACATACACACACATACACACACATACACACACATACACACACACACACACATACACACACACACACACATACACACACACACACACACACACATACACACATACACACACTGCATGTTGCCATAGTAACAGTTGATGCAAAGGCAACAAATAATAATTTGGGGGGAAAAATTAAGTGACCTCAACCACAAACTATTATGACTTCTTGGGATCGGCATTGCTGCTTTAAATGAATTTTGTTTGAAGCATAGTTATGAAGTAGGGTTTGGAATGGAAACTCATCTTTAACCCGGTCACTTTTATGATTGGCTTGACACTGAAAATGCCATTGGTGGACCGTTCTCGTTTTCATCTCCTAACACTTCTGTTCCACTTGTTTCCCCCAGGAATCTGAAAATGGGAAAACGTATTTTGTTAAACTCCACGCCCCGTGGGAGGTGGTCTCCACCTACGCCGAAGTGCTCAACATCAAGGTGCCCATCAAGGAGAACGATATGGCTCTCCCAATGGAGAACCCGTTGGACTGTGTGCTGAAACCCTTCAAGCTCCCAGACCATGTCATGCACCCCGAGCCGGACTTCTTCACTGCCCCGTTCAGCAAGCAAAAACAAGAGCTTTTCCTCATCAATGATATGAACAACGTCTTCTCTCCGTCCACGCGAAACAGGATTGTAAGTAAATGCGGGCCTGCTGGTGGGGGAAACCTTGGACCCAGCTGGGAGGTGGAAGGCTGCTGTCTGAGCGATACAAAGTGCTGGGGATATTCCCACTGTTTACATGGGATTATGCCACTGTTCTCTTTGATTCCAACTTTATTTCACTGTATATAAAATCAGTAAACCTAAAGCAGGTCCAAAGTTGAATGCATGGTATTGGGTTACATTTCTGTACCATATAAATATAATATGAGCAAGGTGAACACACTAATATTCCTTTTATTAAAAATATTAAGCCTTACCATAATCATTAAGCTATTAGCGCACTTAAAAATCCCTGCCCAAAAACCCCCCACAAAAGTGATTGGATTGGAAGGGACAAGGAGTGGAAAATGATATTCATAAAACTATAATTAGATTATGCTTACAACAACAATTTAACATCTGGTTGCCCTTTTCCATCAAATCAATGACATTGCTTTTCCTGTAAGTTGTTTTATTTTTTTTTATTTTTGCTGAAACGGCAAGTTCTGTTAAAATCGTTATCCCGCGGTCAATGCACGGGTTATAGTTTCCATGTTTGTAAAACACACCCTATTGCTAATGCTATTGAGAGCCATTGTTCAATTTTCAAGACCCCTCCTTGGCAGAGGGGTTGTATTTCATGCCCCTCTGTGGAGAGGAGCAAGTGATTTTTTTTATATGTTTATTTATTACTTTATTTTGCAGTTCGGTGTTCGCCAACAGCCATATTTTCCTGGAGAAACCCCCATCTTTGGCAGATTCTGATACCTGTTATTGAAGCAAACCATTGCTTTATCATTCATGATGATTATTCTTCCACTTGCAGGTGTATTATATTCTCTCCCGCTGTCCCTATGGAACCGAAGAAGGGAAGAAAAAGTTTGGAATCAAGAGACTTCTAAACAATGGAACGTACACTGCTGCTTTCCCACTTCATGATGTATGTATCCTCTTATGATACCTGTTCAAAGTAGATCAGTGTAGCACTGAGCTAGTAATAGCAATGGCCTTATCAGGGAACGTTTGATTTATCTACTTCACTCTGTAGATTAGCATTTAAAATCCTCTTTCCATACAATTCATACTTGTCTTCTGGAGTACTAATGTTATGATTAAGGGAAATAAATGGAAGGGAATTTGCATCCTCTGATTTCTAGTAAGGCAGGATGCCATTGTATTATACGTGTTTTACTCCCAAATGCTCTTGTTTTGTACAATGCTGGTATGTAATCTTCTAACACAGTAATCTTTCTCTGTGACTTGCATTCAGTGCCAGTATTGGAAGAAAGCCAAGGATGAGAACTGTGAAAGTGAGAGGTTCACATTGTATATGCAGTGGGCCAAGTTCTCCCGGTTTTTCAAGGAGCAGCCACTGGATCTGATTAGGTAATTGTGAGAAGTAAAATGTATGTTTTTTTTGTAGGCTATCCTAATTGCACGCATGCACACTTTTGTCAACCTTGTTCATTGATGCACAGTAATATTGGTGACTTCCAGCAACTTGAGCCACTGCACACTGGGGTGGGTGCTTGTCATACGATGATGCCTGTCATTTGTTGACACAGCTCATGTAAACCCCTTCACCGCCACGGCGTGCTTTGCAGTATGTTGCAAGCAGGGAAGGGGTTAAATTTATATCTTCACATTTTTACTAAACGTAATGTGCGATTTTAGCTTCATTGCAAAGTCCTCAGATGGTTATCATTACATATGGCGCCATTGCACACTTCTGTGTCTGTATCCACGTAGCGTTGTAGTACTTGTGCACCTCCTGGTATTGCATATGACACTTTTTTTGTGGTGGCCCATACTCGTAACCCCTTTGCTGCCAAAGTGTCCCAAAATATAAAGTGTTGCTGTGCTCGCTGGCGGCAAAAATACAGCTGTAATCGCCAAGAGGAGGAGAGCCCATGTGTATACTAGTGTCGTTCTGCTGGGGTTTGATGTGGGCTACACAATGTTAGTAATGGCTAATAAGTTTTACAAATGTAATTACTGTGTTGGGGCTTTTACTTTATAAACTGCAATAGATTTAGGTTTTTGGACACATGTCGTTTTGATTCGTATTAACTACTATTACTGTATACTGCTGCTTTAATGTTGTCAATATCCTTACATTTCTCCACCTCTGTGTCCAGGAAATACTATGGCGAGAAGATTGGAGTTTATTTTGCTTGGCTGGGTTTCTATACGGAAATGTTGTTCTTTGCTGCCATCGTTGGCTTCATATGTTTCCTTTACGGCTTGATAACAATGGATGAAAGCACCAGTAGGTAAGCTTTCTAACCGTACTACAAGATAAACGTAGATTTTTCTTTTTTTGTCGGACTACAATCAAGATTTCACTCTCATCTGCTGTCCAGAGGCCTACAGTAAACTTATCCAGTACCCTGCAGTCATCTCTACTAGTGTAAGGGGGAAAATGAATAGTAAAAAGGACTATTTAGCCCTTGTGCTTTGTTTTTATCCTTTAGATACAAACCACCCGATCTGCATTAAAACGACATTTTGTGCATGTGTTTGCAATGGTCTCCCTCCAACTGTTACTAAAACTATAATTATGTACTACAGTTCAAGTCCAATCTTTGTGGGCTATTGTATCTTATTAAATGGGTTATTTTAAAAATGTCTTAATATAATTTGCAATTGTCCACTATTTAATTTTTCTAGCGTCTGCCCAATGTGGCAAATGATCAATACGATAGACGGAATGCATGGAAAGGCTACATGTTTCTGGGGCTTGATGCATGGACAGATTATATGTTACGGACTTCAGAAACAGAAAGCATTATACCCGGATCACTGTTGTAACATAGCTGTGGTACCTCTGTTCAACTCCAGTCCTCTAGCGCCACCCCCCTCTCCCCGCCCTCCAACAGGTCAGGTTTTTACAATATCCCCGCTTCAGCCTCTGAGCCACCTGTGCTGAAGCAGGGACAGATTGACCCACCTGTGCTGAAGCAGGGACTGATTGAGCTACCTGTGCTGAAGCAGGGATATCCTGAAAACCTGACCCGTTGGGGAGGGGGGGGCTTGAGGAATGGAGTTGCGCGCCCCTGATCCAACGTTCTTGTCTCTGCAGCAAAGAGATCTGCGATCCGGAAATCGGGGGACAGATCATCATGTGCCCTCTGTGTGATCAACGATGTGAATTCTGGAGGCTCAACTCCACGTGTGAACCATCACAGGCAAGTGGAACCAGCAAATGTTGGGCTTCAGTTCCATACATAGTTACATAGTAGATGAGGTTGAAAAAAGACATAGGTCCATCAAGTTCAACCTATGCTAAATTTAGACAACACAATACGTGGTTTTAACGTTCACTAATTTGTATTTCTCTTTGTGTGCAGTATTCACACTTGTTTGACAACGTGGCCACATTGTTTTTTGCAATTTTCATGGGAATATGGGGTGAGTACACTACACCTGTATTATTTTGTCCCCCACAATCTGTCTTGCATGCGCTTGTTTGTTTATTATTCCTAGATCTCCACACATCCATTTTTAATTCAATTACTTAAGGTATGTTTAAAAGCCCAGGAGAACAAACTGAATAAAACAAAGTGTATCTCCTGTCAGTCATGTTATTTCCTACACTGGGTGATGTGTCCAATTCTGACTTCTGTGGTTTAAAGAAGGGCCAGGGCAGTTACACTATAGGCAGTAATATAGTTGGCATTGTATGCATTATTTGGGTTTGAACTGTATAAGAAGGTTCCTAATATTTCTTCCCCTTAAGCTCGGGAAGTTAAAATATATTACGTAGAAGCTTGCTCATACTCACAAATATACATCTTCTAATGCACTGCGTCCTAACTCCAGTCCTCAAGGAGCCCTAACAGTCCAGGTTTTAAGGCTCTACTCACATTATCACCGGTTGCTCAATCATTTTGACCGAACCACCTGTGCTCAAGCGGGGATATCCTTAAAACCAGGACTGCTGGTGGGGCGGGGGTTCCTTGAGTTGGAAAACACTGTTCTAGTGGAAGCTGTGGTCCAGGATTAGTGTTGCTTCAGTTGTTGCTGTGCTTTGCAGTAACCCTGTTCTTGGAGTTTTGGAAGCGGAGACAAGCCAGGTTGGAATATGAGTGGGACTTAGTTGATTTTGAAGAGGAGCAGCAGCAGCTCCAGCTTAGACCAGAATATGAAGCCAAATGTACTCAGAAAAAGAGGAATCCTGTAACCCAGGTAAGCAATATCGATGTTTAATGTCTAATCTCTTGTCCTAAGCAGGTCATATTTTTCTATTGGTGCCATCAAGTGCTGATGTAGGGGGAAGGGTCTGGTAGTTGATGAACTTTAACATTTTATTTGCACGCATGTGTTTCTGTCTTATTTATGAATTTGAGTGTTTTAATGATGGAATAAATGAATGTTTACTCTGAATGTAAGATGCATAAACAATTGTTTGCATGAGGGTGGGAGTCGAGTATACATTCATGACTCAGGATTTCAGTATCTCAAGAGATATTTGACTTTATCCTTCAAGTAAGGCTCTGGTATCTGTTTTCTCATGACAGTCGTCACCAAATCAAACCAACTATGTACTTTTATCTAAATAAATGTCTTGACTAACATAGTCGGTATTGAATTTACGTGCAGATTAGGAGGAACGCAAACCACCATGTGTACCCCATTTCCATCTACAAATTGCGTTTTACATGGTAGATGAGGTTGAGAAAAGACAAATGTCCATAGAGCTCAACATATGTTACATTTAGATGATCTAGGACAGAGGTCCCCAACTTCAGTCCTCAAGGACCCCTAACAGTGCAGGTTTTACGGATGCCCCTGCTAGAGCACAGGTGGTTCAGTCAAAATGATTGGGCCACCTGTGCTAATGAGAGGCTATCCTTAAATCCTGCACTGTTAGCGGTCCTTGAGGACTGGAGTTGGGGACCTCTGGTGTAGGATATGCATCTATTTATATTTACAATGTGTTTTATGTTGGTTAAAGCAGTATTATCCACATCCATTCAAATAGCTTAAATTATGTCTAAAACCTTTTGCATGTTGTACATGTAATTTTCTTCCTGTTGATGACACTCCTGCAAATGTACCATTCAGAGGCTGATGTTGTAATCTAGACCAGAGGTGTTCAACTCCAGTCCTCAAGCCCCACTCACCCAAAAGGTCAGGTTTTCAGTTCCAAGACTGAGCCTCTGATTGGGCCACCTGTTTTTAAGCATGGACTGATTGAGCCAATTGTGCTGAAGCTGGGACATCCTGAAAACCTGACCTGTTGGGGGGGGGGGCTTGAGGACTGGAGTTGAGCGCCCCATATCTAGACCTTTTGAACAAAATGGAAGTGCACCCCGTCATGTACCTGAGCTCGTTGGGTGCTCGATCCTGGCAGGGAGTACAACTGCTGATATCAATGCATCCATTAAATGGAAAGGCACGCCAAACTCAAAGTCCTGATGAAGGTGTTATTACTGCACTGAAACATTGATATTTTAGAATAAAGATTTGTTGTTTTTGTATACATCTCTGGTGTGCCGCCCCCTTTCTAAGAATGCAACTAGACCTATATCACAGGACTCATCTGGTCTCCGGTAATCGCATTGTGCCAATCGTACATTTTGCCCAGTAATGGTTGTACCTTCCATTGTGCTGGGCCGAGAAAGGACCTGTTGCTTTCACTCTTGCTACCCCTTATTTCCTTTACATTTGACCATAGATAATATTTCAATGGTTTTGAAACACCAATTTCAGTATCTAACTTTACTGAAGAACTAGTCTACAGAATGAAACAAACTAATTCAAAGAGACCATATTTATTCTCTAAAAACACGTTTGGGTCTCCCAATTTTTTGACACTCTGGGGGAGCCATTATTGGCTCACCTACCTCCTGATATCAACACCAACTTCATAACTGATTCCGATTTTAGTACAAGAATGACGTGTGTTGTGCGGAGTAAGCGGTCACTGCAGAGTCCAATGTTTATTACTTACCTGTGTGCGTAAAACGGCACTGTCAAACAATACAATCAAAAGGGATTCCCATTATTATCAAATCTCCTTCTTCATATCAAAGAAGGTTTCATTTTTGCGAATGAAAAATGTCCTGATTACTATGTGAGTGGGACTCCAGCCTTGGCACTCCTTGATAACTCTAGGCATGTGTGAGAAACATAAATATAAAGTGGATTTGTCTTGGCAGCTCATTTAATGTCTCATCAGAGTCCCTCCAGGCGCATTTTAAGAAGACAAAGTAAAAAAAGAAAAAAACACGCTCTTTTACGAGTTGGCGCACCTGAATGGGTGTTAACTCCCATTCAAGTCAGTGAGAGGTGACACCTGGCCAGTTGAGTTAACTTGTAACAGAGCTTAATGGATATCCCCCTTAGTCGAATGTTGGGTCATCTTCCCTTATTTAATGAACTTCATCAATTTAATTATACTGTAACTTGGCATCTATGGAATAGGGAACGTATGCAGTATGAGTACTCTTAGTTTCTAGGAAACCTGAAACAAATGACTAACGTCATGTTGCCTTTGGCAATACAATCCGCATTTATAGACTTGCCATTCAGGCTCTTGTCTTCCGGGCACCAAACCTGAATTTTCAGTAAAGATGTCTTATTTTTAGCCGAGTTACATAGTGCAAATTATATAACCATGGCAGTCATTGTGCAGTACACGTAACACATTTTTATTGTCTTGTATTTTTCTGGTTTCCCATGCACTACATGCTGATCGCCGTACTTCTGGTAATGTGACCCAATTGTTGCACATTAGCATCTCTGCATTTATAGGAACTAGAACTGGTTGCAAAACGAAGCGCATTAAATATCCTTGGGAAACTATTCTTGTGCTGGATGTCGATTTTCTTCTGGGTAAGGAAAGTGAACGAAAGCTCGGCTACCTGATAAATGGAAACTAACCAGATTAACTTTTCTGTTGGTGTATCTACTTTTTATTGCAACACTGTCAAGGGAAGTCTTTTGGAGCTGTTCTCAACCTTGTTGCTGCGTGAAATATTACAACACCTACTTTGCAAATCATCCCTGTTTTATGGGGGGGAAAAAACTAATGCAAATGCATCGTCTGGAAACTTGATTGTGACATCTGCTATATACTTTCATATTTTAAATATGAAACCGAATCTCTCCCTTCCACTTGCTGGAACATAACCCATTTTAAGATGGTCTTGAAGAGCATGGTGTCATGCATTTCAGCCTCATTGCTAAATATTGAAGTGTGCTTATACCAACTTAATAAAACACTCCATTGAGTATCTTGATGGTGGTCCAACTCCTTAGTATCCAATGAGTGCACCTGTTCAGAAAGTCTATAACTGGGATATAATTGATTCCCTTCAGTTGTACATGAACCTGTGCATCTGCACTGAAGGGGTTGCATGTATGTCTTCTAGCACCCTCCAAATCCTGCTGTAAACCCATGCTGTCTAGGATCTGTGAGACCATAGATCATGAAGAATCCACAGTACAAAGAACATGGATGGTTTCTCCATTGTGGGTGTATTGTACTTCCTCGAAGCACTTGGCAATGTCCTGTATTCTTCTTTATGGCTAGTGGTTTTCTACTTGATGGTGAATTGTGGCCTTGCTTGCTTGACTGTTTCAGGAGATGGAACCTTATTTGCCTGTAACTAGCAAAGCAGCACGGTTCTGCTTCTCGGGAGCTACAGTGTTATTCTGGGTGAGCATCTTTTTATCTCTAATACTTCCCTAACATCTGTCTCTTGTGTTTCTTCCATGTTTTCCTGTCCTTTTCTGGTGGACTTTGCTTGTTCAAGGCCTAAAGATCTTGTTGAATTCTGTGATAAAGCAGAATCTACAATGGTCGTTGCTTTTTGTTTTTTGGTTACCCAGTTTAAACCATTGTCAAAAAATGACAAAGATTAATATGTATTTTATTTATTTTTATTTTGTTTGCATGTCTAGTGCAAACACTGCATTACATGAAAAAGTAGTGTAATACCCACATATGCAGCAGATTAATGTTACACCACAGTAATAATGCATCTGGTTTTCTCTAGTACTTTTAGCATTCATTGTCTATAAAAAAAAATACTTCCAAAATCAGTGAAACAGAAGTACTATATCCAGTGTGAAAAACGATCCAGATGGGGATCACTCATAAAAATAAGAGATTTTAGTGGATCATACAAAAGACCCCTACAGAGGCAGCAAAAACACAGCGCGTTTCACACATGTAGCACTTCATCATGATACCATTTCGCGATCCCGGTTATAACGCGGCCTCATTCTGTGGACCCCGAGCACTGTGTTATAACGGGGTTCAGCTGTATAAGGATTAGTAGCCTAGCTACATCAAGTGAAATTCCCCCCTGTATTCTCAAACAATCAGCAGTGTAAAAATGCATAATAATAATGCAGACTTAAAAACTGCATGTGTTGGGCAGAATTGTAATGGAACAATTTAATGAATTTGACTTTTTAAAAAGCGCACAAATTCGTATGTAGGCCTTGCATATTGACGGTGATGTAATGACCAACTACTTTCTTTGTGCAGGTAGAACACTGAATATATGTTCACATTTTTTAAAACATTCACATGTGCACAGCGTGCATTTAACCCTAAAAGTTGTCTATTGTTACAATATAGTTTACCCTGGGTACAAATCTTTTATGGTGTACTGGCAAGTAGATTGTACATTTAGATTTCTACATTAACTGTTTCATTGTCCATAACTGTGTTGTGTCTTGTAATTTAACAAAAGTGTGCACTTGAGTGGCTTGCCAAAACAGCAGTCAAAGATGAGAATTATACCTCTTTAAGGCCTTGGACATGGTGAAGGGAAGAGCACTGAGCAGCACTGATGCTCATGCTCTCCTGCTCAAGCAGGAGCTTTTATCGTGTCCCTGCATCAACGTCAGCGAGCGCGCTTGTGTGCCGGATGGGAGGCGGAGCGGGAGGCGGGGCTAGCATGCCATGTCACTGCGCCGACGTCACTGACTGCCATAGGCTTTTGGCAGTCACGTGACTGGCCCTGCTCTTCCCTCAGCGGGAAAACTTAATTTTCTCTGTCGGCTGCAATTCGATACGCCTCCGCACGCGCCGTCTAAAGCCGTGCTGATAGGGATAATATTTCCCCTCGGCGCGGGTCAGCACGGTCTTTTTGACCATGTCCGAGGCCAAAGTCTAATACACAAGTACCACAATAAGTGTATTGGGCTGAGTTGACCAAAAATGTTAATATTTCCTGCTCCAAATTTGATTTTACAAAAATGTTATAGGTGAACCGAATGACATTCACACAATATCCTGCCTCTAAACTTCTGCAGATTAAACGTCGGTAAAATTCTCAACTCTAATGGCATGCGTAAACCTAGTAAAAGCTTTTATACCAGGTTAGAATCTGTATGAATGTAATATTTTGACATGCGTTTTTCTTGTTCAAGATTTCCCTAATCATAGCCAGTATGATCGCGGTCATAGTATATCGTCTGGCAGTGTATGCGGCGTTCGCCAGCGTTATGGAAAATAATCACAGCCTGCAGCCCATCAGTGGCTTGTTAACTCCACAGCTGGCAACATCAGTCACAGCCTCCTGTCTGAACTTCATCATCATCATGATTCTGAACTTCTTATACGAACGAGTAGCCATCTGGATTACTGACATGGGTAAGGCATAGCTTAGAAACACACAACTGGTATATAAAGCAACTGGGAAGCCAAAAATTAAATCCTGATAATAAGCAACTGAGTAGACTTCAAATTAATCGGATTGCTCCATGTTTTAGCAGAGTCGGTTTCAGGGGAGTCTTGGTTTTCTACTCCAGGATTCGCTTGAAATGCCCATGTGTTCAATAACTGATGACTGATTAAACCAGTTTGCACCACTCAGGGATAAACCCCAATAATTTCCCTAGTTAAGTAAAGTCCCACAGTGCTTGCATTGGACCTCCCACTTCAAAAATAGCATTATTATAGGCTACTCCTTCCCCTATTCTCTCGGACAAAAGTTAAGACGGACATAGATACATGTAAGTAATTATTATTATTTTCTTTCTTTCAAGTAATAAAGTCTGCACATGCATTGGATAT
Organism: Ascaphus truei; assembly: GCF_040206685.1. Lineage (NCBI taxonomy): Eukaryota > Metazoa > Chordata > Amphibia > Anura > Ascaphidae > Ascaphus > Ascaphus truei. The sequence goes on from NC_134494.1 coordinate 31,007,020, forward strand.
TCCCATTGCTCCCACTGTATTATTTTATTTATTTATTTATAAAATATTTTACCAGGAAGTAATACATTGAGAGTTACCTCTCATTTTCAAGTATGTCCTGGGCACAGAGTAAAACAAATAATACATGGTTACAAGTACAGTTACATAAATGAACAAGGTATACATTATATACAGAGACATTGCGTGCACAGTTAAAGAAAATATATATTATGAGCGTATGAAACAGTTACAGACCAGATTAAAGTGTGAGACAGCCTTAGATTTGAAAGAACTTAAGCTGGTGGTGGATATGAGAGTCTCTGGTAGGTTGTTCCAGTTTTGGGGTGCACGGAAGGAGAAGGAGGAACGTCCGGATACTTTGTTGAGCCTTGGGACCATGAATAGTCTTTTGGAGTCTGATCTCAGGTGATAGGTGCTGTATTTGGTAGGGGTGAGGAGCTTGTTCAGGTAGCTGGGTAGCTTGCCCAGAAAGTATTTAAGGGTGAGACAGGAAAGGTGAACTTTGCGCCTAGACTCTAGTGATGACCAATCTAGTTCTTTGAGCATTTCGCAGTGATGTGTGTTATAGTTGCATTGGAGAACAAAACGACAAATTGAATTGTAGAGGGTGTCAAGTTTGCTAAGGTGGGTTTGAGGAGCCGAGCCATATACTATGTCTCCATAGTCAATAATTGGCATTAGCATCTGCTGTGCAATACGCTTTCTGACCAGGAGACTTAGGGAGGATTTGTTCCTGTAAAGTACCCCTAGTTTGGCATAGGTCTTGGTTGTCAGGGTATCAATGTGCATCCCGAATGTTAAGTGGGAGTCCAACCACATGCCCTGGTATTTAAAACTAGTGATAGGTGTTAGGGTGGTGTTAGCGTTGGTTCTAATCAGGAGCTCAGTCACTGGAATCTTTACAAATTTAGTCTTGGTCCCAAATACCATTGTTACAGTCTTGTCAGTGTTTAAAAACAGTTTGTTTTGGGAAATCCAGTTTTCGAGTCAGAGAGGCTATGGCTGTGTGCATATAGGATTGTGTAATCTGCATACATGTGTATTGAGGCTTCCTTACAAGCTGTGGGAAGATCATTAATGAACACTGAGAAGAGTAGGGGCCCCAGAACAGAGCCTTGCGGGACACCACAGGTGATATCCAGGGGGTTGGAGTTAGAGCCTGAGATGGACACATGTTGGGATCTTCCTGATAGGTAGGACTGAAACCAGTTTAAAGCATGTTTCCCTATTCCAGAGCTCTGGAGTTTGGTAAGCAGGATAACATGATCAACTGTGTCAAAAGCCTTTGCAAAATCTAGGAATACTGCACCAGTGAGTTGTCCCCGTTCCATTCCACACTGGATTTCATTGCAAACTTTTAGCAGGGTAGTTACGGTGGAGTGTTTGGGACAAAACCCAGACTGGAATTGGCTAGGGAAATTTGTCTTGGTGTAGAAATCGCTTAATTGGGAGTGGACACATTTTTCCATTACTTTGGTTAGAATTGGAAGAAGTGAGATTGGCCTGTAGTTTGAGACAGTGTTTTTGTCCCCACTTTTGAAGATTGGGACAACTCTGGCAGTTTTCCAGGTCTTAAGGATATGGCCTGCAGACAGGATAGAGTTGACTATGGACGCAATTGGTTTGGCAATGGCTGGGGCACCAAGTCGTAGGAACCTAGATTGTAGTAAGTTGGGTCCACATTGGCTGCTTAGTTTTAGTTTGAGGAGCGCTTGTGTAATCTCCTCTTCAGATACTGGGCTAAATTGAAAGTTGTGGGCAGTGTTGGGAGGGGGTGGGACTGTAGGGATACTCCCAGGATGAGATTCATGTTTGGGGTTTGTGCTGCGTTTCGCTAATAAGTTAGTGGCACACCCCACAAAGTAATCATTGAATGCATTTGCAATGTCAGTGGGGTTTGTCAGAGTAATATCCCCCTTAGTGATATTACTTGGTTGTTGATGGTTAGGAGGCTGGAATATATGGTTGATAACCTTCCAGAAGTTAGCTGGGTTTGATGTATTTTGGTGGAGATTGTCAGCGTAATATTGTGCTTTTGCATGCCTTGTTTGCCTTGTGCACATGTTCCGCATGCATCTGTAGTGATTGAGATCCTTGGTAGTGACAGTTACTTTGTAGCTTTTCCACAAGGCATCCCTGAACTGGTAGAGTGCTATAAGGTCAGGTGTAACCCATGGAAGGTGGGCCCCCCGTACCCTTATTTTGCGTAGTGGAGCATGGGTATCGCAGAGTTTTAAGAACTCGGATTGGAAATAGTCGAGCGCAGAATCGGGGTTGGGAATTAAATCGATTCTGTGCCATGGGCAGTTGGTAAGGTCATCCAGAAACTGTTGTGGGTTAAAGTTTTTAAATGTTCTAGTGAGGAGAACTTTAGGGCTTGAATGGGGCGGTTTAATTTTCCTTACACAGTACACTATTGCATGGTCACTGAAAATATCAGGAAGGATGCCAGAGGATTGGATTCTGCTGGGGTTTGAGGAGAGAATCCAGTCTAGCAAGGAATGGTTATGCGATTTCAGGTTTATCCGTGTGGGTTGGGAAATTAGTTGCGATAGGTTAAGTGACTTGAGTTGTATCTGGATTTTGTGGTTTTTAGGGTCAAGCCAATTGAAGTTGAAATCCCCAAGAACCAGCAGCTCACTCTTCTCATTCAGAGAGGAAATGGAGCCAAGAAATTGGGTGATATCAGTCAAGGATTGTAGAGGGGCTTTAGGGGGGCGGTAGATGCCAGCAAGCAAGATGGGCTTAGAAAAGGGGAGGCAGATTTTGCCAACTAGAGTTTCAAAAGAGGGTGGACTTGGTGGGCAATTTAACAGTGTAAATTGTAAGGTGTCTGCAATATAAAATAACACCCCTCCTCCTCTCTTTGACCTATCTCTCCTAAAAATGGAGTATCCCTGAATGGCGATATTTGCATCAGGGGTTTTAGGGGATAGCCATGTTTCTGTAAGAACGATGGCTTTGGGTTTATGCATAAAGCACCATGCCCTTAGTTCGTCCAGTTTGGGCAGCAGGCTCCGGATATTTATATGGGTGACAGATAGCCCTTTTTGGAATTTAAAGGTGGAATTCTCAGGGGCATGGGACAGAGCTGAAATGGGAGGACCTGGGTTAGGTTCAATATCACCTGCTAAAGAGAGTAATAGTATGAGTAGAAATTTGGGTAGTTGTTTGCAAGTTGTAGATTTGTGGTGTTTTCCATTAGAGTGAGCAGTGGTTGGAGTGCTGGTTTTTAGAGTTCTCCACCAACATTCAGTAGATAGTGCAAGGCTTTTGAGTAGTCCAGGGTGTATGGTGATGTTGGGTGTGGGCCAGGATGGAGGAGTTTGTAGTGGACAGAGGGAGTAACATCTCCATGAGACCAGGAGAAAGAAAAAAATTAAAATACATAGCAGGTTCATGATGGCAGCGGTAGGCAGTGCTGCAAGGAGCTGTTGTGAGCAGAGTGAGTGTGAGCAGACTAAACAGCAGGTGTGTGCCTGTTCCTTGTCAAATGTTTAGCTGTATTGCAATGCTAGAGTCAGTTCAGGGTTTCAGTGTATTGTGCAGTCAGTTTTGGGAGAGACTGCAATGAGTAAGTTGTAAAGGGGTGGGGGTTGAAATAGGCAGGTTAGCAAGCATGGGATCATAGTGTGATCTGAATAGCTTACCGTTTGTTGTCTTGAGTAAAAGAGTTTGCAGAAAGAAGCAGTCCCCAGTCACCTCTAGTCAAACTGTAGTCTAACTGTATTTATCACTTAAAAAGCTCACTTTAAATGCCTCGCTGTCTAATGCCTAATGCAGTTCCTGCAAAGATGCAGGAAAGGTGTTGGTATTATACAGATAAAAGCAGTCACATGACCCTCCCCCTCCCCAATCAATCAGCTTGTTCCATTTGGTCAATTAACAGCAGAGTTAAGAGGGAAGAAAAAAAACAAAAACTTTTTACATTCAAACATACTAACTTATATCAATTCTACAAGCCCAGGTTCAGTCTTTTACACAGGGTTTCAGCATCAGGAACATACTTATATCAATTATATCAATTCTACAAGCCCAGATTCAGTCTTTGTATGACAAAAAGAAACCCAATGGGTAGCATCACCAATGCATTCCTGACACTATATTGTTTAACCACAATCTTTGGTTAACAACAAATCTGAGCCAACAGGAAGAGGGGATTGGTTAATTAAAATAGAGGATTTGAAGCTTATTTTACCAGTTGGCGCCCTCTAGTGTTCCGAGCACATTCCTATTAGTAGAGTTGGTACAAACTGGTTTTATTGTCATGTCTGGGAATAGGAAATCTGTTCAAATATTTTGTCAAAATAATAAGTGTCGGTTTGTTTGTCACACTGTCTCCTGCCACCTTTTTGCTACCGGGTCATGTTCAACATCAATGAAATGTTCTCCAGGAGTACATTCAAGGAAAATGATCTGATATTTTTGCATTTCCAGAGTTTCAACCATGGAATTGTAGTCTCTACTCTACCATAACCAGTCTGTCCCCCCCCCCCCCTCCCCTGAATGTTTTTTGTTTATAAATGATTTAAAAGCTTACAATTTAAAGCCGTCCGTTAATGACTAGTCATTTCTCCAAACTACTACAGTACATAGTCTCCAAAATGTGTATGACTTGTTCTTTACTTGCAGTATGTCCCATACACGTGCATGGGCTGTGATAGTACTGTACATTTAGAATGAATTAATAAAAAAATAGAAAAAATTGGTCAAATAGATTTTTATTGGGGTCTTCTGAGAAGGAGCTTGCAAGATGGCAGCCAAAGCAAGGAGCTCTTGCTGAAGCTAGGTCTGACAAGGATGTAAACACAACACAAGGAGACGAACAAAGAAAAGAAGGTAAAGAACCACAACCGGCTCCAGTAATAAAAATAACAACTTAGCAGCTGTGCTGCCGCCGGAGAGTCCCAGAACTAAAATAATATGGGGCCTACCTTGTGGCGCAAAGGGGTAACCGTGGCCGGCATTTGAGCGGAGGCTGCTTGGTCGAGTCTTGTGGACCTGCGTGCTGGGAAGATGGCAGCTGGTGGAGACCTGTTAGCTCTGGGTGAGCCGGGGCAGCTGGATTGGTAGGTTTGGCTCGGTGCCGCTGCTTGTTGGCGAGGCCTCTGTCGGAGTATCTGCAGGAAAGATCTCTACACAGACATGGTTTCATAGTCCAGGAGAACTAAACTGGTGGGATTGTACAGAGGCAGAGCATACTGTATGTACACTAAATAATCCTGTGTAATAATAAAAATAGCATTTTAAAGTAAAAGCAAACCACAAAGCCTAATCAAGGCCTCGGAGACCAAGCCTGGAAGTGTCCATGATGAGGAAAACACTGGACCCATATACCCTTCTATTTTGTGTTCCATACCTACAGTAAGCTCATTATATTTAAGTCATGGAACTTGGTCATTCAAGCTCTGTTAAAAACAGTCCAAAGGGCTATTATCTAACAGAAATGTCAGGGTGAAAATTGTGGCCTGGTGGATGTGCTCCCCCCACACCCACATAAAAAAAATGGGGGCAAATGGTGTATATATCTTTATAGAGCAGTGTATCAAGAATACATGAACAGCTTCAAGAAAAATATCTGACTGAGTTGGGAAATGTTACGGAAGCAGCAAAGCTGTTAAAAACAGAGAGGCAATGAGAGTTTTCTCGTATGGTGTAGAAGACTACCCGTGGAGAAGAGGTGCCACAACTGCAAACTCGATCAGCAGAAAGTATTGCTAAACCTTTCACAAACATTGAAGCCTACAGTATATTCAACAAGAGGTTGGTTTAATGGACCGGTTATTAAGAGCAAAAACGTAGCTTTGCACAACAAAATCAACACTCTGATCTAGAACAAAGACGTACACCGTTGGAAGATGAGGTGGAACATCGGGCAGTATAAATAGCATCACTGCAAAAGACTAAAGCCGCGCTGCTAGCAAAATTTGAGACCAAGAACACAGAGAAACAATTTGTTTTGTAGGCATACCACAGAGTGCCTGCAATCCAACATAAACTGCTCTCCTTCTCCTTTCCATCATTGGAGTTATATTGTTCTGCGGGTTGGAGATTCACCAGATACCTTGTCAAATTAAAAGCTTTAGAGCGCTTTTAAATACATAATGGAGAATGATGAAAGAGAGGAAACACCCTTTAACTTGCACTCGGTGTCACAATTGATATGATTATTCAAGTTAATACTTATTATTTTATTATATAAAATTAAAAAAGAATTCCATAAACAGCTAATCTTGATCATGTACATACATTAGAACAGCAATCAGAAACATATATACATACATAATGGAAAAATAATTAGCTAAAGATGAACATGATGGCAATACATTCCTCTTTTGGAATGTGGCCAAAGTGGGGTTATGATATTTTGTTACAAAAGGAAAGAGATTAAATTAGAGGTTTAATGAGCTAACAACAAGCCTACAAGGAGTTCAAACAAAATCCCAATGCCCAAGCAAAGAGATCTTTTAGGTTACTAAATGCACAGGATATATAGAGATTTGAATTGTACAACAAATCATTTTTTTTTTTTAAACTAATTTTGCAACAACCTTGCAAGCTCTTGGGTAATATAACCAGGTTTTCTAGAACGAACAATTTTAGAACGTCCATTAAAGATAACAAGGGGAACCAATCTACGGAGACAAACAATATTACAGACCCGTTTAATTTAATTTATTTTCTTCGATTTTATACACTCGGTCCTATAGATGAAAGAAAGTTTTGGAAGGCTCTACAAGGTAAAATCCTGCAGATTTCACTGGAACACCTTGTCTTTGAATCAATGGACTTAACAATAACAAAGCCCCAGGTCCGGTTGGATATCAAGCCGAATTCTTCAAAAATTCAAAGTATGAGCTGGCCGAAGTGCTATGTAATGCATAGGGAGCAATTTGGAGGGGTGAATTTTTGGGTGGGGAGTTTCTCGGCAAACCTCTCCTTGTAACATAAACCGGCCTGAGACCCGACAAACGGCCTCAAACAAGCCTATTTTGATATGAAAGTTTGACTAAAATTTTACCTAACAGACTGAAGAACATTTTATCTGAAATTATCTAAAGATCAAACAGGATGCATTAGGAAGACCTTCAATATCAAATTTCGGAAACCGCAATACAAATTATTATTTTTATTTTTCCTTTGTACTTTTATACAGGCATACCCCAGTTTAAGGACACGCACTTTAAGTACACTCGCGAGTAAGGACATATCGCCCAATAGGCAGACGGCAGCTGGCTCATGTGCCTGTCAGCACGTCATGAACAGCAATACCGGCTCACTACCTGTACCGAACCTGTGCGCAAGCAGGGAGACTATAGAACCTGTTACAAATGCGTTATTTACATCAGTTATGCACGTATATAACGATTGCAGTACAGTACATGCATCGATAAGTGGAAAAAAGGTAGTGCTTCACTTTAAGTAAATTTTCGCTTTACATACATGCTCCGGTCCCATTGCGTACGTTAATGCGGGGTATGCCTGTATATTACATTGCATTTCATGTGAATGTGGGGTAGAATCATGTCATCGTTGGTCAATGAAAATTAGGCTGTACATTCTTCAGGACACTAATTCATTGTGATTTTTATTCTGCATGCAATCTACAGAAATCCCGAGAACTCACCTGGAATACGAGAACCGGCTCACCATGAAAATGTTCCTTTTTCAGTTTGTCAATTATTACTCCTCTTGTTTCTACGTGGCATTCTTCAAGGGCAAGTTTGCTGGCTATCCTGGAGAATACACCTACCTGTTTAGTCAGTGGAGAAATGAAGAGGTAACCCCATGCGTAAGATTTCAGGCCCTAGGGGGGATTCTATGTTGTGAACGTACAGTGTAAACAAAGGGGAGAGAGGTTGGAGAAGAACTGTCCAGTGGATTACAGATATGCATTGACAGTCTTAACAATTTGTATAAACACAGGCTGTGCCACTTACAAGGAGCGTAATGTTTGTGTAGAGGTGTATATATAGTACTACCCCCTTTGTATTTTATGACACTAACAACTTAGTGGACCTGAATCTGTTACACAAATTAGTGTGATAAATGTAGTGTTAATGTATGCACCATCTGCACTGTAAATATTTCCCATTTATCTGATATTCTAGTAACCATTTATTTTTTTACGGTTGCACGATTTATAAATATATAAATAAACAAACTGGTGATATATTCTTGTATGTAAAAGATTGCATTGTGTCTGGTTCCCCACCACTGTCACTTTCTGTACCCCCAATACATAAAATTTCAAAAAAGTTGGGAAATATATACAGTATAGCAATGCCGAAGGAAGATCCACCACAATTGGGGCTAACAAAGTATTTTTATTGCCGTGATCGACATTTCGGTCCCTGTTGGAACTTTTGTCAAGATGGAACTATGCTAAGGAGTGATACATAGATAAATATATAGATCTAGATATCTACATCTCTATCTATATATAAACAGAAAAGTAGCTCCAAAAATATTTTGTTTGTTTGAAATGTAATAAATCAATTATGTATAATTAAAAAATCAAATGAAATGAAATATTATGATATCAAACATAGGAATATATATTAATGACACTTGTTCAAACATACTCATAAAAAATATAAATGAAAAATCTTAGCAGAAAGATAATAATTCACTCTATAAATGTGGAACTTGTAGACGTACAACAAACAAAACATAAATAAACCAGTCTCGGTGAGTGAAGTCCAATTTCAAAAATCAGTAGAATGATAAGATGGAGCTAAAGGTTCCAGGCAGCTCTCCCAGGATGACCCACATCCAGATTAGACCTAGGAAAAGAACAGAGAGTGCACGCCCCATAGAGTATAAAATTATTTAATAAAGGGAAAGGGGGGATGGAGGGGGAAGGCACACTTACAGTACAACAAGAAAGTGTTAAAATAGCATTTGTGAATAAATTATATCACTGCCAGCGTGCCCGCTTCCAGAGATCAGTCCTCAGAGGAAACCCCACAGTGTGTGTGTATCCGGTTGATCAGCTGGGCACTTTCTCCAAAGCGGGAGTGGAACAGCCGGAGTCCTGCTGCAGGGAAGTAATGCGAAAGTCCTCGCGGTCTCTGAGTGATATATATATCTCCAGAGGGTAGCCGAAACGTTGGGCCAAGAAGATACATTTTTGCATATTTTGGGTGTGCTTATCCCTTTGATATATATTATACTGTGCCATGTAAGCGACATATATTTATCTCCTCCAGTTGGAGTTTTTGCACTGTCTTTCTCCTTATATTTTTCTCGTTATAGTGTGATCCAGCAGGATGTCTTATAGAATTGACCACACAGCTCACAATCGTTATGGCCGGCAAACAGATCTGGGGCAATATTCAAGAAGCACTTGTTCCGTAAGTAATGGTTCAAAGTGAGCAGTAACTGACCAACTGTGACAACGGAGATTCCTGTCTCCTACAGCATGCCGGAAGCCCCATCTGTACTAGATAGCATGGGGGGTTGGCCATATTGTTTGACCAAACCATGTTCCATTTCCTTATGTTTTGCATCCTTTGCAGATGGGTAAGGAATTGGTGGGGGCGGAGGAAAGCCCGAAATAACCCGGAAAACTTGTACAGCCGATGGGAGCAGGACTATGACATGCAGATATTCGGCCCACTGGGGCTCTTCTATGAGTATCTTGAAATGGGTAAGAGAACCTGCACACAATTCCAGAATGGGCTAAATAACCAGGCACACGTGTGACCAAGGTCAGTCCATGACTGTTAATATTTCCTGAAAGCACATGAGAAACTAAAATTGACAAATCTATAAACCAAGAATTGGTTAAAATAAAATGACAAGTCCTGCACAGATAAATAGTCTTTTCGATAGCCGATATTGCAGTTAATTTTAGATGACCAATTGTCGCCAGAAAAACCTCCAAATAAAAGAATAAAGGTCAAACATGGTACTGTATTCAACCTTTAATAATGGCGCACATCGAAATGCGCTTTGTGTTCTAGTTGTGAATACACCTGGTATGTGAGACGAAGGGATAGAAGCAACATGGTTCATTGCTATTTGTGCCATTTATTTTCTATTAAACCTGTTTGATGCCAGCCCCTCTGATTAACCTGTTTGATGCCAGCCCCTCTGCTTAACCTGTTTGATGCCAGCCCCTCTGCTTAACCTGTTTGATGCCAGCCCCTCTGCTTAACCTGTTTGATGCCAGCCCCTCTGCTTAACCTGTTTGATGCCAGCCCCTCTGATTAACCTGTTTGATGCCAGCCCCTCTGATTAACCTGTTTGATGCCAGCCCCTCTGATTAACCTGTTTGCCAGCCCCTCTGATTAACCTGTTTGATGCCAGCCCCTCTGATTAACCTGTTTGATGCCAGCCCCTCTGATTAACCTGTTTGATGCCAGCCCTCTGATTAACCTGTTTGATGCCAGCCCTCTGATTAACCTGTTTGATGCCAGCCCTCTGATTAACCTGTTTGATGCCAGCCCTCTGATTAACCTGTTTGATGCCAGCCCATCTGATTAACCTGTTTGATGCCAGCCCCTCTGATTAACCTGTTTGATGCCAGCCCCTCTGATTAACCTGTTTGATGCCAGCCCCTCTGATTAACCTGTTTGATGCCAGCCACTCTGATTAACCTGTTTGATGCCAGCCACTCTGATTAACCTGTTTGATGCCAGCCCCTCTGATTAACCTGTTTGATGCCAGCCCCTCTGATTAACCTGTTTGATGCCAGCCCCTCTGATTTCATTCATTGTTTCCTGTTATAGTTGTTCAGTTTGGATTCATTACATTATTTGTGGCCTCTTTCCCGCTGGCTCCTCTTCTTGCTCTTATGAACAACATCCTGGAGATTAGAGTGGACTCGTGGAAGCTGACCACACAGTTCAGGAGGCCAGTGGCTGCTAAAGCCCATAGCATAGGAGTGTGGCAAGAAATTTTGAATGGAATGGCCGTTCTGTCCGTAGTGACAAATGTAAGTACTGTATGCTGCCAGATGATATGCTTTGGTGGCCCTCTGGCAGTTAGGGGCTTCTTAAGCTTGTGGGCAGGTTATGGTTTTTCCACTCCTTTTTTAGGGCAGCAGTAACTTTCACTAGTCCCTGACTCCTGCAGCACAGACGCACGGTGACTGAACCGTTTGGTATTTCTGCAACTTCAGGAATGTACAATTCTGAGATCGAATGGAAAAATGTTTCACATAGAGGCCAGTGACGCGGTGCGCAGTACTCTGCGATGTTATCACTGCACGCAGGTATCAATCAAATGTATTTATTTATCAAATGTTTTACCAGGAAGTAATAATACATTGAGTTAGCTCTCGTTTTCAAGTATGTCCTGGGCACAGAGTTATAACAGTACATGGTTACATTAGATGAGCACGGTTATACAGTCAATTCACAGACATTTCATGGACAGAGTTGGAAAATTGGGTGCAGGGGATAAAAGAGCTGGAGAGTTTTAGATTGAAATACAGCAATTTTAACACCTTTTAGCTGCCCTTCGCCTGTGTGCCTTTGGGGCGATGTAGACTGAAGGCTTTCAGATTTAAAGCAGGAAATGTGAGTGTTTAAAATGTTCAGTCATTTCCAGGATAAACTTGGAAAATAAAATAAGACTTTATATGTCTATAGGTTTAAAATGAAAAAAAAAAATAATAATAAACTATAAAGTGTTGCTCTTAGGGGCTGCACCTTTAACCGAGCCATCACATTGAGACTTCCTGACGTCACCAGTCATCTGGTCCCTCCCTGCCCTTTCGCTTCCCTGCCATCATGGCCCAGGGATCTCCATCCATGGACTTGGAAGTCTCCGCAAATATATAACACGGACCTATAAACTACTGCAAATAAAAACGATACAAGAAACCGATTCTGCACATGGCCGCACTCTTTATTCTTATTTATTTTTGGTCCATATTTTTGCAGAAGCCTCTCCTGCATTGCAGTAGTCCAATATTACATATGTAGTTGACATTTTGCGGCTTCAGTTATGTCACTTTCTGCATTTCAGGCTTTTATTGTCGCCTTCACGTCAGACATGATCCCGCGCTTGGTTTTTTACTACGCCTACTCTCAAAACGAGAGCTCTCCCATGTCCGGGTATATAAACAGCAGCCTTTCGGTTTTTGACGTCGCAGATTTTAAACCCAATAACATGCCACTTGAAAATCAAATGAACATTACCACATGCAGGTTGGTTGTTGTTTTTTTTTTTTTTTAATTGTGCTTATTTTCTGCATTATTTATTATAGGTAAGGTACCTGGTATTGTGTGTTGCCAGTAGAGCTTTAATACTTAATCGTTTTATCCAATTCGACCCAAAAGCAGTTTTTTCTTTTGCAGTGGAACATCGCTTGGCATATTCCTAGATTTGCTTTTGTTTTTTGCAACGTTACATTTAACTGATGTAATCATTTCACCCCCCAATTAGACTCCTAGTAAAGCTGGGAAATTTGGGAACGTTTGCCATCCCGACTCTTGCGTTCCTCTCAAGGATGTCTTCTTTCTACCCCCTTTGTATCTAAAGCCCTCTCCCGCCTTAAACCTTTCTCACTTACTGCCCCGCACCTCTGTAATGCCCTTCCCCTCAATACCCGACTAGCACCCTCTCTATCCACCTTTAAGACCGACCTTAAGACACACTTGCTTAAAGAAGCATATGAATAGCACTGTGGATTATACTGGACACCTGATACATAAAGCTTGGCCCCCTGCAGACGCACTTACCAGAATTCCCTCCTACTGTCTCTGTACGTTCTCCCTACCTACCAATTAGGCTGTAAGCTCCTCGGAGCAGGGACTCCTTTTCCTTAATGTTACTTTTATGTCTGATGCACTTCTTCCCATGACCTGTTATTTATATTATCTCTCATTTATTTGATTACCACGTGTATTACTACTGTGAAGCGCTATGTACATTAATGGCGCTATATAAATAAAGACATACAATACAATACAATACAAGGGGCATTTTGATATGAAGTTAATGTGACAGTTAATGTGACAGCCCATCACTTGTTTCCTACTTTTCTTTGCATCTGTGTCCTTTTGTATCAGTTTGATTCTGGCGAAAAATATCCCACTGCATCATATTGATAATTACTTTCCAACATGTGTATCCTCCATTAAAATTCTTCAATGCACGATCGTGTGTTGGTAGCATTACAGCATGAAGAAAGAGTAGCATATCCCTGGTCACTTTTAACCCATTCGCTGTCAAATGGTCAATGCATTGCTGTCCCCTCTGGCGGGTTAGGACTTAAGGCACCAAAACTGAACTTTGGATTTGAGAACATTTGTTGGAGATGCACCAACCTCTTCTTCTGTTCCTTGCAAATGTGGTTGAAATGCTGCTGTTTCCTTAAACCTCACAGGTACCGAGACTACAGATATCCACCAAACCACGAGAGGAGGTATTCACACACCATGCAGTTCTGGCACATACTCGCTGCAAAAATGGCCTTTATCATTATTATGGAGGTGCGTGCTTTTTTCTGGGTCTACTGCAGAAAACAGATTTCTTATGGAATAATGCACAATACTAGTGTGGTGTTTTGGGGGGGGCAGGGGGGTTGTCTCTTTTTGCTCCTTGAGCATTTCCAGGCTTGGGGCAAATTTCCCTGCAAATCTCTACTTCCTGGGGAAGAACAACACGCAGATGTACATCAGAGTTAGTCTGATGTAACTCCCCTCAATAGGGATGGGACAGCCAATAAACAGTCAATGTTTTTTGGGGGGGTGGGATAATAGTAGCCATACACATTGGCAATTCTGATTACAGTAGTGCTCCTAATTGGCTTCTTTAGCCGAAGTTGACATGGGGGTTGACATGGGGGTTTGTAACATTAACTAGTATTGAGGTGATACTTCCATTTTTTTAAGGGAAACTTCTTTGCTGGCACCTACCAAAATTTCCAAAGCAATAAATCGCCTTCATGGTGACGAAAGTACAGTCACGGAAGTGACGTCACTGCTGGCAGAAGAGGCCATTGGCAGCGTCAGTTTAGGCAGCTCTATGCTCATGCACAGAGGCCTCCCGCCCTCGGCGCGCAGGAGCCGTTATCCCCTTCTCCCACGCGCCTGCGCAGAAGCAGCACGCACACGTACGCACATGCACACACACAAGTGAAAATAGCTAAAATAGGGGGTGTATGCCGCGCATGCGCGTTCGTGGTAAAACTTCTTTGCGTTTTTTAATTGAAAGTGTGTTTTTGATTTTTAATTTGCTTTAGATACAGGCTTAAAATAATAGATTCATCATGGGTGAAGTTGGGCGCTTTCAGTAAGGAGGCGTAAAGGCTGTTTCGTGATACCAGCTCCAGAAGCATTGTGAGCAAGGCTACTGCCCTACAGAAGCTGCTCTACCGAAAGGGTGACTGGTCTTCCACTAGATCAGCTTCTTCATGAAATCACTGTTTTTGTGCTTCTTATTTCACAGCACGTGGTGTTCCTCGTCAAGTACTTTGTGGCCTGGATGATTCCCGACGTCCCGTCGGAGGTGAAGGCGCGGATCAAACGGGAAAAGTACCTGACCCAAAAAATCCTTCACGAGTATGAGCTGCTCAAGCTGAAAGAGAAGCTGTTCGAAAAAAACAACTGCGGGGAAGTGGAGAAGCAAGTTATGGCCACGGAAGGAAAAGTTCAGCTCTCCGAAGCGATGTAGCACTTTGCTTACTGACGGTTTCAGCATTTTAAGCCACATTCTCTTCTCTACGCCCAGTAATGCATCTTTTCTAGTTGGATCACCTTTGCAGCCAGAGGTGTCTGCTGGATTAAGCTCCTATTTTTGATGACGGTATCTAAGCATTGTGGCTAAAAAGGCGTTAAACCTAGTACCTTTTTTACAGATGCATTTATGTGAGTTTGTTTCTCCCCATCACCGCTGCCTAAAGTGACAAACGGTCTCTCTGGCCACATGTAACCCCTTTTTGTATTCGTCGTTGCTTTTACTACTTTTATTCTGGTGACACAGATGTCGACATTTGAAATGGTCGCAGAATGTGCGCCTTGCTTGTCCTCTTCAAATTCAAGAACCGTTTTAAACCCGCCTAATAGGATAATTCAATGTTAAGTGCTATTTACAGTACATTCTCACGTAGGTCCTTGTCATTTTAATCGGTAAATCTATATGCGGAGTTGGGGATCGTGGATAAGAGGTTCTTCCCTTTTCGGGGATTTCTATGGGTGAAATAGGGGTGTTCAGAACCAGCACTTTTTGTTGCACTTATTTAACCTATTCAGTGCTGGAGGAGACTGTATCCCATGGCAGAGGTTGAAAAGGGGGAGCTCATGTAATATGGAGATGCAGCTTCTGCATAATCCAGATCACCCATCATGAATAATACTCCAGCGTAGTCACTTGTTTACCCTGAAAAGTTCCTGTTATATCTCAGGGAGAATTCACCCTTTTGGTCTCATTTCAGTTGGTCTTTACATATCATGTGTGTTTGACTATTCTTAGCCTTGTGTTTGAAAACCCATTTTTTTTTTTAGTTTTTTTTTTTAGTTGATCCCTTGTTTCGACTGTGGCCAAATATTGGGTGAGATCCTTCTGGGTCTTCCTTGCAGTAAATTGTACACACTGTCCACACTGGCTATATGCCATGTACTGTATATAACCCCGAATGCCAGATAATTATTACTCGTGGTATTTTATAATCTATGGAGTTGACGTACTGTCTTTTCAACATGCAATGTTGTGCTCCAATGATATCTGTAGCTACAGTACCTACCGTTTGAACTACAAGTTTACACTACCTGTAGTTTCCCCTGTGCCTCATTTGAAGTGACTGGGATTACCTTGCAGGTTACAGTTAAGTAGCTTTGTGAGTAGTTACTACCTGGTGCCTGTTTTCCTAACCCTACCTTTCAAAAAAAAAAAAAAAAACTATTTATATTATGTTCTGTGAAAAAAAAATAATGAATGAAGTAACCAACAGTGTTATCTGTTTGCATGTGTGTAGCTTAAATGCACATCTCCTTAAGTGTTTTTCTTCTATTTTCCTATGTAATTATGAGTATTTTTATGACTTTAATAGAATTATCGTTTGCAAACCTGTCGGGCCTTCTATGTGCCTTGTTTCTATTTAATTGAAATGATGCAGTATGGTTATAGAAATAATGGTCAGTCTGCATTTTCCATGTTAAATATTACAGCATTGATTTTGTTAGCAACAGAAAATTCTACCGTTAGTGTGTTTTTTGTTTGTTTTTTTTTCATCCTGCCCTCATCGTATTTAATTCTTGAGGTTTTAAAGATCGGTTTTAGAGCATACACAAAAAAGTATTTTATCAGCTCTTCTAAATTACATTACACTATCCACCCATGTGTTCGGCACCTAGATTTGACAACAAAAAAGTCCTGTAAATTGGAAAAAGTTCAAATTGAGGCGCAATACCCGTTTGGATGTATAACAGCCAATTATGTTGCGTCTCTGTATCCCATCCCATTTCGCTGTCCTCCATACTGTTTATAGGCCATGATGCTAATGCTGATTATATGTGCGTATGTTTTGGTTTAGGATTCTAGTAGCTGCAGCGGTGCTGGAGCACTGCACGTTTGTGGACTACATAAGAACCAATAAGAGTTATTCATAAATGTGACTGTTGTACACAGGCTGAGACATTTGTAATGATCTGAAAATGTCCCATGTGGAGTGCTACAATTTTGTACAATTCTACATCCATGAAGAACTGTCCCAATGGATAGTTGAAAGGCATCACAACTTTCAGTGAATTTTCAGACTGATTTTTATGTTTCAAGACTTACATTGTGTTCATACAGTATAGCTCAAGTGAGCCTAGTTTGGAATGAAAGTGTCTTTGTGTTCAGTCACAGCCCAAGTATAACCTGCTGTGCATTCTGATGTTTCTGCCTTTCAGCCACACGATACTGATGATATGCTGGTTGTGTTGTAATGAACATCCATTTGCAGCTATAGGCCGATCAGTGTAAGAGTCCTACAATGCACTGCAAGGCGGAGCATTTCACACCCTGTGCCACTTAAGGGTTAGATTGGTAGAGTATTTCAGGAGAGAATACATTTATTTTGCACTCTAGCAGAAAACTACAGAAGATATACCTATATCATGAATTAATTAGTTTTTAGGACATAATTTATCAAGGGCTAATGCAATCATTCATTTATTCGGTGATGAACATATGACTCCATAGTGATGCTTTCTGGCGTCTACCCAAAATGGTGCAGAAGTCGGCGAAACCTTACAAAAATTACACCCAACAGTTGTTTGCATTGAGCTTGCTTTCATTAATACTGAAGTTTCAAAGGAAGCCTCAAACTGCTCACAACTTACCAATTTGATTTGACCTTACAGGGTGCAAACTCATGTCATCCTCATGAACACTTGTGAATCCAGCCTTCTGTAACTATGTTCCCATTTGACCCTTTACTCCATTAAAATGGCCTTTCATTTCCTTGAGCCGCAAGAAGAATAATGTGCCTGCTTGGAGGGGCGACCGAGTAATGCAGCAGGTGATGACATGTGCGAGGGCCCTAAATTTGGTCAGATCCTGGTCAGTGTATTGCACCCAGTAGCACGGTGTTAATGTCTGATAGACCAGGTTTTGTAGTCCTTAAAAACTTCAACAAAATGTTCATCGAATAATAATTCCGAACAACTTCTTTGTATATTTCTAGCGTTACAAGCAAAACAGCTTGACTCGCTTTGCTCCTGCATGTGGTGGAAGGGAGAAACTTTTGACAAAGTGTAATAAGCCAAAGAAATGTAATGCTCGTCTTCTATTAATGTAATATTCTGTAAGCCGCTAAAATGTTATACACCTTTTATTGCTTCCTTCACTCCGAGATATGATTTTGCACATTACTCACCCCTACACTAGAGATATAAAACTCTTAAGAGTGCCTGGTGCATTGCTACTAAATCCAACAGAAGTGTAGCCAAGGTTAGAACAGTGTGGGCAAGGCTGCTACCATAATTTAGTGCAATATGGCACAATTTCAGATGTCTGTGATGTTAATACACCTCTACATTTTCACTTGCATAGAAAGCATGATGACATGCATATAATTATGTGTATATAATATATATATATATAAACTCAGTGTCACCGGTCACTATCAACTCTTATCTAATAATGTGGGTATTAAAATATTCCCAATTATTTGTAACTGTTTTCATAGCGTTATATTGTAAAGGATTGCAATCGGTCAGAAGAACATGGGTAGTCTGTGCATGCATGATACAAGGTTAGGTGTAAACTTACAATAGTGTTACCATGGAACAATTTGGAAAGCGCACATAAGAGGGGTTGGTGGGGGCAAACTGGTTTAACATGAAAGCTATAGGTTATGTATGGTGCTGGTGATTTAAGCCCTTTGAAATTAAAGCGTCAATCCATGCTGCCATTTTCCTTCCCCCATCCCCCGTTTTTGTTTTTATATTGGGTTGAAGCAGAGGGTCTCCGGAGCTGAACTCCATTAATTTCAGCCTTGGGGACCACCTGCTTCCCAAGATACTTACCTCCGTAGGGGGTGCCGGTAGCTTCTCCGGCTCTCTAGCTGGATTCATGTAATGGCGGATTTTCAAAGCTCCTGTGAGCCAATAGAAAGCCGTAATGTAATCTGGTGGGATTTCCTATTGGCCCACGTGATGCGTGAGCTTTAGACTTGACCAAGATACCGGCACCCCCTTTGGAGGTAAGTATCTCAGGAAGCAAGGGGCGCCTGGAGCTGGAATGAATGGGTGTCAGCTCCAAAGACCCTCTGCTTCAAACCTATGTAAAATAAAAATAAGTCTGCTTGGATTGTGCCTTCTAAAGGCTGAAATGCATTGGAAAACACTGCTTCGTTAGCCATAGTTAGTGTAGGGTCTGTATCATGGTTTATAACCTATTTTTACATTGTGCACCCCCTTCAAGAAAATATTTGTTCCTTAAACCCCTAATTAATCTTATTTTCTACACTGGCTATTGATCACAAACCTGTGTAACCAATCCCATGCAGTATAGTGTCCTGAGCTTGTCGGGGGACCACACGCTTAAGGCCCCAAACTGCACCTCCAAGTGTGCAGATAGCAGGGGTGGTATAGTTGTCACTCACTGCGGGACCATCCAAAGTTACACTTGCAATGCCTTGCTGCTGAGGATACAAAGCATTGTGGGGAGCGACTTTGGAAGATCCTGATGTAATTGACCGCTGTACCACCCAGACGAAGGTGCAGTTTGGGGTCTTACTAAATGCACAGTCCCCACACGAGTTCAGGAACCTGTTATACTGTCTTGGATCTGCCATGACATATTTTTGTGTGAACCCCTTGCAGACAACACACAAACCCCCAGGGTTTCACAGGTGTGATTACTTTAATACCTGTGATTCGCTAAGCGCCAATGTGAGTATCTTTCCCTAATGCAGCATTAATTGCCATTGACTTGAATGGCCCTTTAACCTCCAAATCAAGGTTTAACACCCTACACCAGCACTCATTGATTCTCCCCTTAGTGTGAGAAAAGTGAATAAAAGAAAGCAACAACAACAACAACAAAAAATACACTCCACTACTAGGGCAGATACGCTGCTTCTGACACCCAAAGAATCGCCATATCCATCTGACTCTTCAGCTGAAGGTTTAATTCTGTTCATGCATCAATGTTTCTGGTTTCATAGTGAAAGTGTAAATGTTAATGGCACAAAAGTGTCAAAAGAATTGGCAAATTGAAGGATGAAGGGAAATATTTTAAAACACTATCTTATTATTATTTTATTTTTTACTGATTTTCTCTTATTTTATTCTGTTTTTCCGTATTGAATTTTGACCTGTGAAATTGCCTAGTGAATATTTTGAACTGCCTGTTTTTATTATCTAAATTTGTTTGGCCAGTCACACCCTGGTCTGTGTTTTTTATATTCTGTTCTGCTCACAGGTGAATCTATATGAAGAAAATGAACATTAAATATACTTTTTGAATACATTTTTGGCGTTTTCTCTTTCCTTTTTAAGAAGGGAGTATTATGGTTTTATAGATTTTGTTTATTTTTTGCTCAATAGATCATCTTTCCAGTATTCAAAATGTTAAGTTTTACACAGTTAAGCTATGGTAATTCAAGCAGCGGTCAAATGAGACAACTTGTGTAAACGAAGGGAGAAGTCTAACATTTCACCACTTTAAATGAACATGGTACAGTAAGACTTACTATAAATACAATTCTATGCGGCAGATGTTCCTCTTTAAGGGGAAATGACCATGGTGTTACATAAATTGCTTTACGCTTGATGTTCTAAGGCCGAGATTATAGCTCAAGCGAGTTCTGCACATACTGTTTGAGGCGATAGGGAGGCGTGGCTATGATGTCATGAAGCTGGTTCGCCGTGATTGGCTGAACCGCTCACGTGACGTGGTCGTCGCTTGAAAAGACACTATTTTTTTGTCTTTTCAAAATGCGGTCGCGCCGTCACGCGCGCACTAAGTGGCAGCCTCTAAGGGATCCTGCAATTTGTATTTGGCGCACACGATATAATCTCTGCCTAAAGCAGCGGTCCATACTACTGATCGAGCTCGAGCAGCTGTTCTCTTGAGCCATAATTCAGTGGATCACCTGGTTTGTGTAGTTTCTCACTGCACATACAAAGTTTTCTTCGATCTTTGGAATAAAGGCCCTCTTGAGTTTCTGCTCCATGAAGTGTGATTTACAAGAGGCTACTAATTAAATGTTGGCAGGGTGTACAGATAATATTTGACGTTTAATATTAATCAAAACGTGTGGAAACGGCAAAGAAATTAATCTGTTTGCAAAGGACAAACAAGACATAATTTCCCTCATTTGCTCAATCAATGTCTGACTCCTCAACAACAAGGACGTAATTTCCAACAGATGGACATATCCAATCGCTCTTCTGCAGACTTCTGACTTGGTAAATGTGAAATAAGTGAATACATTACTCGGGCGAGGAACGTCATTAGTGAAGACTGTACCCACTGTGATGTCAATATCAAATAATTTGGCAGCTCTGTGTGCAAAGAAAATACAATTTAAAAAAAATAATGGAGGCGGTATTACATGGGCATAGGCAATGATGACATATAAGGTCCATTTCCACCAAAAGAAAATATCCATGCTA
>NC_134494.1:31033084-31178084 GCF_040206685.1 Ascaphus truei
GGACCCCCACCGTGTTAATCCTGATTGGCCATTCCCCCCTGCCAAACATTGTGCCACGGACACTCCACTTTCTGTCTGTGTTTCACCAGTACATGTGTTGCTGCAGGTTAGAGATACAAGTGGCTGCATCTGTAACCTGATTTCTTTCTGTATGCACTTATCTGCTGGCATCAATAGCAACTACATATTTTGGTTGGTAAGATGGGGTAATATTACGCAACCTACAATGCTAAAGCAAAACAATGTTTTCCCAGATCGAATGCCTACATTTTCTCTCCCCCCCCTCCCGCCCCCCCCCCCCCCAAATTAGACTTTTCTCAACTCACACCTGGTTGCAAAATCCTTGTATTCTTGTTTATAAGTATAATGTAAAAATAGTGTGCACTGGTTCTGTAAGGTTAAAGTATTCCAAAACATTGTGATTTGCATTTACAAGATGTGGGACAAATAACATCTGCACTTTATTGAATAATGGGGAGTGTATCAATGGCACACGTCTTGGGACGTGCATGTATGTATGTATGTATGTCTGTATTCACATAGCGCCATTAATGTACATAGCGCATTATTGTATATTACATGGCAACTGAACCACTTAATAGATAAATCATTGGAAAAGCTTTTTTTTTTTAATTAATTAATTTATTTAATGAATTGCTACTATTAAGGAAGTCATTCTATATATACACACCAAAGCGGCGGTTCTGAACAATTTAGTCTAAAAATCCCAATCTTGAATTGAGATCTTCGTCCGAAAATGTAATTTTCCGGATTTAGAATAGGGCCCTAAGAATCAAGCGTGGGGGGAGGTGGGTTTCAAAATTTGATCTGGTTTACTGTACGCCGGCTTGTGATTTCCACTTGGAACACTTCAAATGGGAGTCTGAAATGGAGACACCGAGTTGAAATCTCTTACGGGATTGAATAAATTAAACATTGAATGGCCACAAAGTAAAATAAACTCATTCAACCTTGCCACACACTTTTTCAGAATAGATCTTTAACAAAAAGATTGAAAGTAATGCTCTTGTGACCTTATTATTATTTTTTTTAAATACTAAATGGACAAGATGGAGGAGAACAAGAGGAGATTAATGCACAAGGCACTTCCTATCAGTTTATTGAGTTCACTGGCTAATTGAGTCGTCGTGTCCTTTCTGTACTTCTAGCTGCAGTACTTGGGCTCTTGCTGCAGACTACTTATTTCTAACAAGTGTTTGTTTCCTTGTTGGTGAACCTATAAGTTCCATAATGCATTAGAACTCTCTCAAAGTGGGTGAGTGGTCTCTTTTGTAAAGGTCTTTAGTTTATGCTGCATGCTGAATGAAATGACTATTTGCTTATGCTAATTTATCAGCATTTCAAATACATACAGCTTTAATCCCAAAATCTTATTTAAAGAGTGTGGATGGCAAATTGTAATACAAAAGCTTTTTTCTATAGCTACTACATGGTAGGGAACTACATTGTAGTCATGTCGGACATTTCACACACACTGGTGGTTACCTTGGTAGACCAAGTACAGGAACAAACAGATTTAAAAGCATTTTCAATCCAGAGAGACGAAAACACAAAGCTCCATATGCTACAAAGGATGGGAAAAACATCTGAGCAGGTACGTAATGTTATGGATCTATCAGGTTTTACAAACCCTCTGATATTGCTGTCACGCATGATAAAAACAATTCTGGTCTCATCTTTATGTACATAGATATATTCAAATATAAAGGATGCAATACATTGTGCATGAAATGTAGTATCTGTGCTGTAAAGCTAAACTGCACATTGATGTCCAGGTGGATTTATTCTAGTTGAGAAAAAGCAACTCAATACATGTGAGAGTCATTCACACTGTTGACCCTTTCAGTAGGGTTCTCATTTTTTTCTCCTTGTCAATATTTCTCTCGGCAGGCAGCTGAGGCAGATTTTTGTGAGAAAGCTGACACCTTTCTGGGCACCATCCAGACAACCGTTTTCCCTGGAACATTTCTGTTCATTCTGCTGGTGGGACTGTCATTAAACCTCTCTGTTTTGTGGATCCTAGTGTCTCGGATCAAACGCTGGAACAGAAGCACCATCTTCCTCTGCAATTTAGTTTGGGCAGACATCACATGGATACTATGTCTCCCGTGCTTAATTTACTATCATTTCAATCAGCTGCACTGGATATTTGGAGATGCGGTTTGTAAAATCACCAGAACGGTGTATCACGCCTGTTATTACTGCAGCATCTACTTTGTCACCTGCTTGAGCATGGACAGGTACTTTGCTATCGTGCACCCTCTCAAGTCTCTGAGGCTTTTGAAGAAGCACCAGTCTCTTCTTATCTGCCTGACTATTTGGGCAATCACCTTCTTAAGCAGCTTGCCAGTTACCTTCTTGGCTGGGACGCAGATTTGCAAAAGCAACAAAACAATCTGTTCCTTCTATGTCTTTTCAAAAGAAACCTATATAACCCTACCTTTTTCTTTAATTTCCACCTTTGTGGGTTGCCTGGTCCCTTTTGCATCCATATGTTATTGTTACTGTAGCAGTGTGTGGGAGCTCAGGAAAATAGAGATCCATAGGTTCAAGAACAGGGATTTACTGACCAAGCTCATGTGTTCGACTTTAATCATCTTTGCTCTACTCTACTTGCCATATCACGCCTCAAGGAATACTTGTATATTCCTGAGAGCATTTTGGCCAACTTTAACCAAAGCCATTGAGGGAGCAGATGCCTTGTTCTTTATAGAGATGGCTGTCTGCAGTTTGAATACTTGCATCAATCCCCTTTTCTGCTTCCTTGCTGGGGGGGATTTTCGAGAACAAGTTTGCAGAATAGCCAATTTTATTCGCCCCTTGAGGAGATGGAGAAAAAGAAAGGGAAGAGCGACTGTGTGTCCCATTTTAAAATAGCTTTCTTCCTACTCAAGGAGAAAATTAACTCATTTTAAAGATGCTGTAAATACTGTAAGATTTTGTATAGGCAGAAATAGCTTTTGCTGTAGAAATGCGAGAGCTCTTTATGAATGCACTCTCACGTTTCAAATGGGATCTGATCTAAATGAACCCTTTCAGCTCTGAGTGTTTGTACCCTAGTGCTGAAAAATGTTGAGTTTGTAAATTATATCCATAGTTTAATGTTATGCAGACATTTCAGTCCAAATGCTAAAAATGCACTAACAAAATGTAATAGTCACGTGAATCTTAGCTTGCTTAAATCCTCTATTCAATGTCATTCTTACACAATCTGCATATCAATATGTTCCCCACCTTAGAGCTACCAGAACACGTAATCATATTTGTAAAGAACTGTATTAGCAATAATAATTATAACAAATTTTTTTTTAAAAAGGACTGGAAATAGTGACAGATATAAAACGGTAGAATAAAAATATATTTTGCTGAACTCTGCAAAATATATATTGATGACATATATTTTGTCAAACTGGGATTAACTAGGCTCCCCAAATTTATAAACCTTTGCAGGACCCTCCCAAAGGCATCACCGAAGCAGCAACCATAATACATGCCCATGAGGAAAAACACTATACCCCAGAGAAATTGTGGGATTTTGTGGGGGAAAATTCCACCCAAGACTGAAAGAGGGGACCACTCCCCATTCACACGAAGATGATTCTCTCCAAACTACACAGAATAGGATAATCCACCCCATTGTTAGCTCCAACCCTGACCCAATATCTAAAGGTTATCACCCCTTTAAAGAGGCAACACCTCTGTAACCTTTTTAATATTTGGGGGATTAAGGAGACATTGTCGATGCAGTTTGTACCTGTGAACTGGCCATCCTGGCCAGTTCAGCGAGAGCTAATCTAGTTTACCTAAGGCATATTGATGTTTACTCCAGTGCATCCTAAAACACAGCATGCATGTGTAAAGTTTGTTTAAGATTACATGTTCCATGATAAAAAATGGACAAGAAGTTAAGTGTGCCCTCTTTTACATGTCATTACCCAGAATCCCTGGCTGCAGTGGAAGCACTGTTTGGTAAGTGATAATGGGGAAAGACGGGGTTGCAGACCTGTTTGAGACATGCAAATGCACTATAAGGGGGATTTTTATTTAATATAAGTCTTTATGGAACTGTAATACATTGTTGATGCGTATGGCAGCAAAGAGGTTAATTAACAAGGTAAGGAGAGGTAGGTGAAACAAAAAAACAATTTGCAGGAAGCATGCAACTACTGCTTGGTTAATATACAGTGCCACTGATATTTGTATCTCAAAGTACTTTGGGGTAAATGGTAAATTGATTTACACTATGTAAAGTGCGGTCATGTTTAACAAGTTCTATGGTCATTGCATTGAACTTATTTAATATTTTGACACGTATACAGATTGTGGTGGTTTCTTCAATATTGTGATAATAAATGTATTCAGCTAAAAGTAAAATGTTTTAGGTGCTACTGTCCTGAAGCCAAATTATACATTTTGTGATTGTTAAGTTGTGCATTATGTCTAATATAAATAATCTCTGACATGCTGTGCAGAGTTTGCGTTTTATTACCTTAAGCGTGAATTTGTTTAGTTCTAGTTTTCCCGTAACTCTGCTGCTGCTAATTAGAAAGGAGAATTTTGTCCTGTATCATTTAAATGTGCCAGCCCTTTTCTCAATTCAATTTGCAATCTTTTGGCAATTCGTAGATGACTTGCACTCAGTGGCGAATTTCCCATTAGGCTCGTAAAGGCCCAGGCCTAGCGTAGCAAAAATGTCTCTCCCCCCCACCCCCCATATACTTTCGCCGTGCTACCGGGCCTGATGGGAAGTCACTAAGCTGTTGCGGCCGCCTCCTTGCTGCTGTGGTTCCGAAGGAGGGGGACAGAAGCATGAAGGCGACCGCAACAGCCAAGTGCCTAGGGGCAGGGGATTTTCAAATCCACCGCTGCTTGCAATCAATTATTGATGCTGTATGTAATATATATATATATATATATATATATATATATATATATATATATAATAAAAATCTCGATTTGAACTAATGAATGCACAATTGAAACACACACACACGCACAAAACAATGACCTGATTTGAGTTTGCCAGTTAGTATCATGCAAACAGTACCTGTATCTTGGAGACCGTGTGAATTGTCTCTTTATTCTTTAAATAGAGCCACAAATATACTGTACTATTTGTGTTTCATGTCCTGATGCTCTTATAATGGATTGTGAATAGGATCAAAACCCAGAGCAACAGTTTATCCACCCCCGCTGCTACAATCCTGCAAACAAGCATAAACTCAATATGTTCAGCAACCTTATCAGTACCGTGTATATCACAAGACTAATTAATCACCTTCATTTTATTTGTGCCTCCACTGCTCTATGAACTTCTCTTTGTAATTTGTAAAGGAAGGTAGTGACATTTGTTTTAATGCATGTAAGCGGTTATGAACGAGCCGCTCACTCCATACTATTTTTAGACTTTTGTTTATAATTCTTGAAAACGCTGCCTGTTTAACTCTGGTGTATCAATGGAAAATGAGGAATGTACTGCACGCACCGGTACAATGTCGCATAGCAAGATTTGCCTAGGCTACAACATACAGACGTTTTCCCTAGTGGTGGAAAAGTACATAACAGTATACAGCTCAACCCCGGTATAACGCAATCCGTTACAACGCGGATCCGCTTATAACGCGATGCACGCATGGCTCCCAATTTTCATATTTATGAAAACTTTACAACACGATTTTTGGTGTCTTAAATACATTATTGTACAATGCATACAATTGTACATTATTTCTAACGCGATCCGCTTATAACGCAATATGATTCTTTGGACCCTAAGCACAGCGTTATAACAGTAGTATACAGATTTTTGAAATATGAAAGATAGCTATTCTAAAATATTGACCATCATTAATCTATAATTATCTATGGACAGCATATTCTCAGACATGATTTTCTATTTGCTAATAGTGCTAATTAATTTTCTAATAACTATGCCTGCATGAATATTTTTAACTATGTATATTTGGGTGTTCAGTATATGAATAGAGAGAGATCTTTCACTTGTTATGAATGTAGATTCATTGGAGGTTGTGATACCTGTTGGGACCACCTGTAGGATTCTTCATAGATTACATTATAGTGTGCAGAGGTTTCAAAACCTTATAGTTTACTTCTTCATGTGTACTGTGGCAGCACTTTTGGAAGAAAGTATAAATCTATCTAAAAATAAGTCGGCAAGAG
Organism: Ascaphus truei; assembly: GCF_040206685.1. NCBI lineage: Eukaryota > Metazoa > Chordata > Amphibia > Anura > Ascaphidae > Ascaphus > Ascaphus truei. The sequence goes on from NC_134494.1 coordinate 31,039,283, forward strand.
ATAAGTCGTGTAGGGCAGGGGTGCATAAACTTCCCCCCTGCACCCTCCTGTCTGCATTGCCCCCCTGCTCACGCCCCCATCCTTACCATGTCTCCGGCATCAAATAACACTGTGGGGTCTTGTAACGCGTCACCGGAGACGAGTTAAGTGAAGTTACAGAGGCCTCACGCGATCCCCAAGGCATTTAATTTAAATGCCTTGGGGAAGAGCGCGGGGCCTCTGCAACCACAGCGCCTCCCTTGAAAAGTCTCGCACCCCCCTGGTGTAGGGAGTCTTCAAGTGGCGTGGTGAGTATTATGAATTAGCAGGAGCCACTGTAAGCTCCTGCACTGTAAGTGTTCTAGTGTTGGGTGAGTAGAAGATGCCACTCTTATTTTCACACATTCTCTAAAATGTGTGTCGGGTAGTAAATGATATGTTGTCATAATGTGTCAAGAATCGCTTATCTTGATTCAGTCATTGCGTTTAGACTTGCAATGAAATAAACCACTATTAATGAGCGTGGAGATGAGTTGTGTCTTTAATCTTCTTCATGTAAATTATTTCATAGTAACTAGTTAATTTACTTTAAATAGTAGTGTAAAACCAGTATATTACACTTTTCCCACTGCACTGGCTACATGAAAATACATGATATAAAAAATGAAAATGTTTTACACACTGTGTGCAAAATATATCCTATATACTGTCTGTGTCTCTCTGTCTTTCGGTCTGTATGTCTCATTTAATGTCTTTTGTTGCACATACACAGAGCGAGTCCTGCTCCTATGCACTTTTAAAAACTCCAAAGGTGGAGCGAAGAATCATTCGGGGGTCGGGAAGGCGAAGAGCCAAGTCTTGAGCCATTTTCTGAAAGCGGGGTGGTCTTTGATGTTTCTGATGGATATGGGGACTATGGAAATGGGGAGGAGGGCATTCCATTCCCTGGTTACCTGTTCCGAAATGGGCATGACCAGCTCGTCTAGTGCGTTTGAATCTGAGGACTTTTAGGTTGAAGGTTTTGGGATCGTAGATTTGAGATGAGCCTGTGTGACTTACGGTAAATTTTGTTTTGATGTAGAGGGGTCTTGTGTCATGGAGCGCCCGGTGTACCATAGTGAGGGGTTTAAATGTTGCTCCTTGCTTGGTGGGCAACAAGTGCCGTTTTTTCAATTGAGGGGTGATATGGTCGAAGCTCCTCGGGCCACTGATAAGTCTGGCTGCACAGTTCTGGATCACCTGGAGAGTAGAAAAAAGGTAAGTCAGCAGAATTATCACCGTTCAGTAGACTAATTTCCCATTATTAGAGCTTTGAGGCATGAACTCGAAAATGTAAACGAAAAATGCAAAAAAAAGGTTGCAACTGCATTTTGGTTAGTTTTTCACATCTCTGCGGATAAAATAATCCCTGTCAGTTAGACTTGAAGTTCATATAATCCAAAGAAAATACAACAAGTTTGTCCCTAACTGTTTTTATACCAAATATAAAAGCAAGTATCATTGTGAGGCTGTTGTAAATATTTTACAAATTATATTGTTTTTTTTGTGTTTATCTTAATCATTCTATTATTATATTTATATATAGTCATGACAATGTAATCATCTTTAATTTTCAATATTTCCCCAGGAAAAACTGAAAAATAACTGCAAACTATCCTTGTCTGCCTGCAATTAAAATATAGATAAATATAGTATCCCAATCATGTAAACATCAGAAAACAGCCTAGAAAAATACTGCAATATAAAATATAGCAAGAGCTGGCATTTTATATCATAATAATATACTGTATTTTAATGACTGTACATGTATAGACAAAGCAATCCTCTGCCATAGTTTATGACCCCAACTGACAATGGAATACGCTGCTCATTGCTATGTTAGCCTATCCATTGCCAAGGAAGTTAATGAAAGATTAATAGCACCAGTTAGCCAGATATCTTGCATGCAGATATATGTATGTAGCCCCCTTTCCCGATGCCTATGGGAACTACGCAGGTGACTGCGCATGCTACTGTACCTGTTGCTCTCAGGAGTACTAAGCCTCCACCTCTGGGAGCCTGGGATGAGCTCCAGCTGGAGGGTCTCACCTGAATGTCTCTGGATCCTGTGACCTGGTCCGAGGCCGCCGGGCACCGCATGGCCTTCGGGTCACCGATGCAGTAGTACAGTTCTAGTATAAAGGGGAGAGTCGCTAACTGGGGCCTTCCCAAAAATACTGGCACTGGTATGGCTCAGGGCCTACCTAGGGGGCAAGGTCTAGGCCTAGCCCAGGAAGCTATTGCTTCCTGGACACTACCTGTCTCCTCGGTGCCTCCATCAGAATTGAGCACGCTGGCTCCTTGTCCCAGAGGATATCCATTGGCTGGGACAGTCCACCTGATCTCCCTCCCCCCAAGGATTCTGGGACTCGTAGTCCCGCTTCAGGCAATGCGGAGCCATTCCAAGATGGCTGGCATGCTATTCCCGCAAAGCATTCTGGGGACTGTAGTCTCTATGGGCTTTTGAAACCAATCCAAGATGGCCCCATGCCAATCGCAACTGCGCATGTGTGGCAGTCCGAAACGGCAGCCTCCACCTCTTCCCACTCGCGCGGAGCTCCGGCGGCAACTTAGCAGTTCCCCCTCACCGAAGGTAAGGATGGGGACTCTGCTACATGTACATTGTACTGTATAAGATAGTATAACTTCTAGAAGGTCCATTATATTGAACAGTGTTTCCCTAGCAGTGAGACAGGAGTTGTCGTGATAAAACCAGGAAGAAGCTCTACTCCACAACATGGCTGTTGCTTTTTATTACAAAGTTTGTCTCATTCAAATTCTGTTGCTGCTTTATAAACCAACAAAGAAAGGTATGTATGTTTTAGCCAACACAATCAGTAAGGTAACCTGTTATGTGTGATTTTTATTAATCTACTATGTATTTTGGAAAGTTTTGTCAGTTCACTATGCATTTGGACACCTCTTAAAATATCATAACCACATTTTGCATGATGGTTTCTGAGATCAAGGAGAAGGTTTTTATCTGGATACAATTGGATGCCATTTTGAATCAAGATGGCGGACTGAACCTTCCAAAACGGCACTATTTTTTTGTTTTGTTTTAACAGAATTTTTTTTATTGATTAATCAGGCAGAGATATACAGATATAAAACATTGCAGGGTTGGTATTAAGGGGGGGGAGGTCGGTACAAAAACAAAACAAAAAAGAATTAGAGGGGGGTAGGGGGAGGGAGGAACAGCACAAATATATCGACTTATTATGGCAAAAACCCGGGGAAAATATCGGGAAGATATTGTGGGAGAAGATGTAGGGGTGAGCATCAATTAAAAGAAAAAAAGGGGGTGTAGTATCACATTTGCAGATCCACAAGTTATAGTGTTTGTAAAGTTTTAATTTAGAGTGTGAGATCTTTATGTGTTGTCTTCTTACTCTGCTATCGAGACTCTCTCTGGGGGGGTCTGGACTTTGCTAAAAAGAATTCTAGTGTAGTAGAGGTTAAATTAGGGATTCAGGATTATTTTAGTTCAATACATATACTATAGCTAAAGTCAAAACTTTTTCACAACATTATAGTCTGTCTAGAAATCTTGGGTCATGTGGGGGACTAGATTAACACACATTCCCAGCTAGCTCAAACGCCCACACCCACCACATGATGAATATATATTTATGTCAACCAGAGAGCTACTGAGCGTGGCAATTGCATACAACAAGAGACAGGGGGTGCCCAATGCTACATCCCATTGACAAAACATATATGATGAAAAGTATAAAGTAAAATACTTCAATAATAATAATATTAAATACTTGGTTATTTGGTTAACCTTTGGCCAAAGCGTCATAAGCCTGCATACCAACGTCAAGGTATAACCAAATTAATGCAGGTCCTACACTACCCTACGAACCCTTCCTTTTACCTCTGTAAGAGGGGAAGAACCATTATTGGTCTTGTTCCTGCAGCAAATGAAATGACCTCCCAAGTTAAAAAGGTGAAGGAGGAGGAGTGAGCTCTGGGGGGAGGTGCCACAGCCTCCAATTGACTGCTACCAGTCAGACATTTATAAACACACATTCCCAGCTAGCTCAAACTCCCACACCCACCACATGATGAATATATATTTATGTCAACCAGAGAGCTACTGGGCGTGGCAATTGCATACAGCAAGAGACAGGGGGTGCCCAATGCTACATCCAATTGACAAAACATATATGATGAAAAGTATCACATGGGGGACTAAACTGGATATCTAGCCCATTCTCTATTAAATCCGTCTACACCATTTAGCACTTTTTAGGTCGGTACAACCCTTATAATTTGAGCGTGGGTACCAAGAGTAACCTTGCGGGTATGGCCTACCACAGCAAACATATATAGTACCCGTTAAAAGACTGCATCTCTGACCATCTGAAATCCTCGTCAGTTGTTGGCTATTCTAGGTTAGGAGGCTAAGCAGGAGCAAAGGGAAAAAAAACAAAGAGTGTGCATGGATGGTCCTAATGCTCACCTGCCCTTGGGAAAAAAATCTGGAAGAGAGGGAGAACAGAAAAAAACAAGGGCAACTGTGTCTTGTTGACACAGATATATTTGGGGGGGTAGTGGCCAAGACTTAGTCAACATAAAACAATAATAACTCCGAAGTGGGATATGAATCTATAGTTCAGCTTAGGGTTTGGTCCTAGCATCGGGAGTCTATTTCACCGGGGTAACTGCATGGGGGTACCCTCTCATTGGAATCAAGGACCAAGATGGTTCCAGGGCCGGGGGCTCCCGCAACTCTATTCCGGTCTGGATGAAGGGGAATTCAGGCCTAGATGTTTGAGGAAAGCTTCACCGTCATCCGGGTTCCTGAGTGTCTGTGGTCTTCCATTTTTAATTACTGTGTGTCCAAAAGGGAATGCCCATCTGTATTTGATATTGCGGTCTCTTAATTTCACTGTCACCTCTCGGAGATTTCTTCTTTTTGCGAGTGTGGAAGGCACCAGATCTGCTTATATCTGAAGGGGTATAATTTGGAACTTGAGGTCTCTGAATCCTCTTATCACCGTGTTGAAAGCTTCCTTTGTTTTGAAATAGTGGAATTTCAATACCATGTTCCTTGGTGTGTCTCCTGGTTGAGGTCTCGATCTTAGTGCTCTGTGGCATCTGTCCAGGGTAAGAGACTCCATTGTATCCTCGGGAGGGCAGATGTTAGCCATTTGCTCATGAACCCCTCGATGTCTGTTACAGATCCTGGGAGCCCCCGGATTTGGAGATTATTATAACGGTCTCTATTCTCCTCCTCCTGTCAACTGCACTGATTTTAACCAAATTCGCCAGGATTGTAAGTAGCTGGAGTGAATTTAGAAAATCCATGTTTCACACATTGGTCAACTTTATGTTGGATACTCTAGATTTGGAACTGGAAAAAAAAGTGCATGTGCAAGTGCACATGATAGAAAAACCAAAAATATAATTTACCCAACAGCATTAGAGTAAAAATACGTAAAAAAATAAAAATAAATAACAAACAATTTAATTATTTTATCTGTAACTCTCCACCCCCCACGCCCCCTGGTGAGGCTACAAGTGTGTTACAAGGGGTAAATGGTAGATGCTAGGCCCCACCCTGTGGTGACACAGGGGTACTGTTTCACTAAGTATTAAAGAGAGAGGAAGATTTCTGGAAGATTAGGTTCCAAGATGAGAAGAAGAGGAGCCTCGGGGAGTAGAAGTAAGGGAATGATAGGAGAGATAAGGCACCTCTGTTTATTGTGTTTTAGCTAGGGATAGTGCCCTATTAGTTAGGATCCTTACATAATGGCCAGAAGAGATAGGCAGGTACCAGAGAGGGAATTCAGACATGCCACAGAGGGTCACCTAGAGAGGGCTCCGGGATGATGGGGGATCAGCCCCATAAGTAGGTCCACATTTAAAGAATTCATAGCCCCTGAGGAAGTGGTAGTTCCACAACAGGTCTGGAGAGTAGTGAGGTATCAGGTACACGGGGAGAAAAAAAATGACCTGGCCAGGTAGTCGGGTACTGTGCCGGGTAGGTTTGGAGGACAGCGGCATCCTACAGTGGTAAGCAGCGGAGGGAGAGGAGGCTGCAGTCAGCCAGTGGCGACAGGAGAAGAGGACCATGTGAGTGGAACAGGAGTGGCACAGGAGGACGGTCGGGGAGGAGCATGGCTGAAACCCAATGTCAGAGACTTCCGGGTCAGACCACGGGGGTGCGCTCCTCCCCGGCCATCCTGCTCCACTCACATGGTCCTCTTCTCCCTCCGCCGCCGGCTGCTGCAGGATGCAATCCTCATCTCCCTCCACCACCGGCTGCAGTCCTTCTCTTCTGCTGCCCTGCTCCTGCTGTTCTTCGTCCTGTTCTCCCGCCACCCTTGAGGATGGGGGGTGATTGAGGAGGACCACCGAGGGAGCAGAGCAGGATGGAAATACCTGGCACCTTGTTCCAGCACCCTGAGCCGGGTGTGGGTAATTTCCGGGTAGCTTATATATGGCTAGTTACCCGGTACATCACTACTGGAGAGTAATAGTAACCTGCGCAGAACAGGCCAGGATCTTCGCAGGGCCAAAAGTAAGTGGGACAACATGGATGTTGCTAAAAAGGGGGGCCCGATCCAATGAAAGAAATTCGTACAGTAACAAGTGTATGAACCTCCCAGTGAGTGGTAAGAGTGGGCACCTAGGGAAGGACTATGTCAAGAGTGAAAGTTGTACATTGACATAGCTATATAAATGAAACAATCTTATTGTATACATGAGTGAAGTGTTCCCATGCCAGGGAACATGAAGAAAGATTGAAGTTGTACAATAAACGGTCCTGGCGCCCATCATTATCATCGCCCAGCCGACTACATCCAGCACCCTGAGACAAGGTGATCTCTGCTGATGTAGACACACACCCTACACTTAAGTAACCTCCCTAGGATGCCAGATAGGGGAGGATTACATGTCCATTTATAAATCTCAGTATTTTGGGGTTTCTTAGAATTCCCGAGCAACTCTTACTTTCAGCTGGTATACCAAATATAATAAATCTTTAGCAGCAGTGGCGTAACTACGTAGTAAGGGGCACCCGGGCAACGTTGCAGCATCATGATGTCATGCCATCACGTGTCAGTGCGATGTCACAGAAACGCGTCGGCATAATGACACAGCGTCACAGGACGCCGCGACAATGAGGTTCTCTTCCCTGGCAATCAGTTTCACTGTTGTGGGGAAGAGTGCAGGGCCTATGTAACCACTTGGGGGGAGGGGTGGTTCATTGAGTCTAGAGGGAGGATCCCAACTCGCTTCAGACCCCTGAGCTGGAGCCTCCAGAACATGCCCGGGTGGTAGTTACGCCACTATTTAGCAGCATTTAAAAGTTAAGCTAGGCCGCCATACTCTTAATGGTGCCCCAGTTTATATTATACATGAAGACATAATGCAAGTTATACCGAAATGTGCTAGGGTCTGAGAAAACAAATTGCTGCGGTGATTCAGTAATGAGCAGATTTCTAAACCTTGCTAAAGAAAATTGACTGGTGGTAAAGTTCCCTCCAAAATAAATAATTGCAGATTATTTTATAATGTTAAAGCAAACCGTATGGAGAAAAAAAACCGCTAAACTAAATAAAAGGAATTGTAGCCATTTAAAAAAAAATATATATATATATATATTTCCCTTCAATATGTACATCAATACAATCTGCACACTGACAAGTGATTAGCTAAGTTGCTGATCGATTCGTTCTCCTGTGATCGATCAGCGAAGATTCGGCTCAGGGTTTTTTTTATATCACTGTCAGTGCAGCAGAAGAGGACCCAAGGTGCAAAGTTCTGTGTGGAAGATTATGTGACCAGGCAGGCACTAGATACAAATGGTGCACTGCTAGAGAAAGGGCAGGGCTAAAAAAGGGGTGTGCCATTGCCTGTTTCAGAAGAGGAAGGGGATGTTACTTTGCAATTGGTTGCTATAGAAACAAAAAACGGTTGCTACATTATAATACATTAAAAAATATGTTTTTAAATGCTACAAGTATTTTCTCATAGTACAGGGGAGCGAAGACAAACTCTGGCGGTAGCCGCGCGTGGCACTTTCCTCCTCGATCGGGGAAATGGGTCAATGAGGCCGTGTGGCAGGTGTGGTTCTCTCCCGGCACTACCCCGGTTACCGCTGGTGGCTGTTTGAGCAAGGGGACAGGGATGTTTTGGGGCGACAGGTGCGGTGGTCCCATGGCCCGGGTGCCACTGCCCCCCTCCGCATCCACTGGCCTCCCTCCACATCCACTGGCCTCCCTCCACATCCACTGGCCCCCGTCCTGACACCATCCCCAAGGTAAGTCTGAATTTTATATTTATTGGGGTGTTGGGTGTATTTTGTATATGTATTGGGGTGGTGGGGGTCTTTTAAAAATGTATTGGGGCCACCCACCCTGGCAGTCACCCACCCACCCAGGCAGTCACCCACCCAGGCAGTCAAAGCAGTCACCCACCCACCCAGTCACCCACCCAGTCATTCACCCATTTCCGTATTAACAACAATAAAACAGTTAAGTAAAAGTTGCGCGCTAAAAAAAAAAAAATCCATGGTAGATGCGCTATGGGTTGGGGGGAAGCGGGGCCCTGCTCCTTTCATTTGTCCTGGGCCCCTTGATTTCTGTTGGCGGCGCTGGTCCAGAGGGGAGCAGTGTATATAACTCCCAAGTTATATTACTAGCTTTTTATACTGATTTATAATGACAAATGTATTTTTGTGCACTGGCTGAGAAATGTGTATATAAGCAGCATCTTATTTACAAAAGTAATCGGAATCATGGCCGCATGGAGCCGCAGCAACAACAGAAAAAGTAGACCGCTGCGGCTCAGAGGACAGTAAAAGCTGCGGCAGCCTGCGGGAGGGGTCGGTTCTTCTGAATGGCACCTCCCATGGAGAGATTTTCCGTTGCTGGGGGATGCCACAGTCAGGGTTCTGCGTTTTCCTCCCGCAGAGTGAACAGTTAGTGTGGCTAAATCTGTAATCTGAACACCTTCAGCAGGGGGGGGTTAAAGAGGCCCTGCAACCGCGAAGTGTAACCCTTTGTTTTGCCCACAAGAGGGCAACCTTGTCAAGAGTTTGCTCTGTAGGTTGCATTTACCACGTTGGTTTGTGTCCCACTCTCAGCAGCGTGTATGCAATGTAAATGACTGATGGTACGAATATATGTACTTCCATGCTAATCTTTTTAGGTCAAATAATCAGTTACAATTAAGCTAATTCGGAAGTTCCCTGCAATTTCCCAGCCACGCATTCTTTCTTGTGTCACCTACAGTATTAAGAAACCAACCAACCGAATACACCATGACGTCATGCTACTGTAGGAAAGTGACAGTGGACACAAATAACTTGTTAGTTTTAGTTCCAGTATCTACTATATAAAAAAAAAACATGCTTTTATTTTTTTTTAAATATTGTAAAATAGAAGAAAAAAAATGCCAAAATGAACAATTCTATACGAAAACCACCAAATGGTTGTACATTTTTTTACGTGCCTTTTCATTGTAATTAAATATTAGCTGTGCATAATGCAAAATTCTTACATATTCAAATGCAGAATTTCCCTAGGCCTAGAATACAAAGTATAATAGAAATGCGGCTGTTTGAAGATATGATAAACAATAGGGACAGAATATAGCAATATAACATAACATTATATCAGGCTATAAAATATGTAAGACACAAAATCGAAATGTGAGGAGGGAGGGGGGGGGGAGTAACTTGTACCAGTTGTTGTTTTTTTTTTTTTTTTTCCTTTTTAATAAACTAGCACTCATTCTCAACCTCATCCTCTGAAAATCTAGATTAAGCTGATGACAGCCTTCCCTTGGTTTCCATAGCATCCACACTCAAGAGCTTGAGAATCAAATCAGTGCTGGCTGGTCCGCCCAATTCCCTTGGAAAGTTAGGAGTGGAAGGGAGCAGTAGAGGCTGTTCCCTTCTGCCTGGACTTGTCCGTGGTGCTGAAACACACAGCAACAAACTGGGACTGTAGTGCAAAAGGATTGAGCTGTCAGTTGAAGATCTTTAACTCAATTAGTCATTGAGCGCCAAAAATCTCACCTAGATCAGATTTTAAATACATTCAGTGATCAAAGGTAGATGGGGAGCAAACACCATTTTTTAATAATCCAATGAAATGGCTGCACTTTGTATCAAGGAAAAAAAAAGGGAATAAGCTATATACTAGATGAGGATTTTGCCTCTTGGAAATAATTGTTGGTCTCTTGTGAAATACAAATTTGTGCTACAACTTTGTATTGCTGCTGTTACTGCTCAAAATCTACAGTTTGTGGAGGCAACCGTGATGTAAAATGGATTTTTAAGCCGCCAGAGGACCAACGCACACTGTTCTGTAACAATCATGACACTGACTGCACCTACAGGGAGAGGAGTCCACACTGCCAACAACACTTTCTAACTGAGCGAGTCTCCATTCTTGGGCTTCTCTTTTACTATCTCTTTGTAGACTTTAAATATAGCTTTTTTTTCACATAGGATTTAATACCACTATGTGCAATTGCTGTTCTTTACATCCTACCATATAACGAGAAGAAAACAGCAAGTGCCACCTGAAGCAATAATGAATTTCATTAAAAAAAGGGTTTTCACCTCTGGCAAAGAAGGGTTGAAAAATTTTGCTGGGAAATCACTTGGTCAACTTTACAGGTATTTATGTTTCGGCTCATTTGCTTGTATGTAATTGGAAGTGTCATAAATATATCTGAAATGGGTAGCTCTACTTGGGCATCTGCTGGTCTCCATAGCAGCAGATTTGTTTTTTTTGGTTAGTTAATGATGGGTATTATAAACATATATATTTGTATTTTATTTTTTTCTAGCCACTACATAATCTACATCTGTTCCTCTCATATGTATCAGTTGTGTGGGGATATCATTTAATGAGTACAACATTCTATGTTTGAAAGTGTTTATTTATTTTTTTAATGATTTATTTAAAGGGTTTTTTTCACAAACTCAAACCTGTAAAGATGAGAAGAAGACACGTATTTATTTCATTGACGGAATCCCGGGTGGAACCTGCCTTTGCCGCTGAATATATAAATAATTAATAAAGACACACGTCGACTTTCAGCAATGACGAAAACGTACATTTTGGCCCCTTTATTTTAGATTATGGGGAAACCATTCAATTGCTTCTAATAAAAACCCACAACAACAAAAATGTTAAGCATACAAACCGCTACATGTTATTATAATGATGTTATAAATGGTTGATATTTTTAACACATTTTACTTTTGAATTTTATTGCGTTTTGGTATTTCACTTTTTCTCCATACCATACAGTATTCAATTGTTATTTTTTTTTCTTGACCACAGTCTGACAACAAGTATCGTTAGTTAGGAAGGTTTTATATTAATTATCTGTGATGAGGTATTTGTCAAATAATCAATCGGCTTTAATGCTAGTAAAGCATTAGGTGACAAAGTAATTTAAAGCTATGTCATTCATTTTATATTAAACATAAAGATACTGGCTGTAATAATTTTGCAAAGGATTCTTTTCAAATGTTGCTATAATGTAACAGTACGCAACTATAAATAATATACTGAAATGTCTAGTTTAAAGGATATAAATATTTAACTTGCACAGTTTATATACTTGAATAATGCAAAGTTTTCATCTTATTCAATTTATTTTATAAAGGAGGGTGTAGCTAAAAAAATGTTCAAACCAATATCTTTCACATTTAATGACATTTCCTGAAAAGAAATAAACATTCACAAAAATATCAAATTTGCAATAGGATATGATGCAGTCGTAAGAGCCAATGGTAGTAAGAATGCTGTTGGAAAAAACACGTATTAAATAGAATTACACTTGTGTTATGACGTAGTCCAAAAACTAATGCAATAAATGACATATGTGCAAGCTCAGAAATATTTTTAGCAAACGTAAACGGATTTATAAACGATCAACTTTAATCAAGGAAAGAATTGAAAAATACGTTTACTGTCTAATGTTTAGTATTGTTTTTTCCCCATTTAAATTACATTTGTGATTCAGGTTTTAATCATTCTTATCAACAACAAAAAACACAGTATGTGCGAATAAAATATCTCCAAATATTATCATTTGAAAACACTAAAATCTTGTTTTTTTTTGTTTTTTTAGGAATACACTCTGCTAAAACATTAAAGTATTTAAAACATTTATTTTCACAAAAATATAATAGTACATTTGTGTATAAATCAGGATTTTTTTATGCACTGAAATTAAAATACAATATTTTTTATATGTATCGGTGTATGTGATATTATTTATATAGAACATATATTATTTGAACCTCTCCACATTTGAGCAGTTTATTGATCAAATAAATTCATAAATATGTACATTTTTATGTATTCTTGATAATGGTAAAAATATATTTCTTAAATACCAGCAAACTTAACTTTGAAACACTGCAATAACTGATACATATTTATCATTGTGTGTGTCACACAATAATATTTTAAAGTTAAATATTCATTTCTATGAAATCATTTTTAATTATGAATTTAGTTTCTGAATGTTGACCACTTACTTGAGAACACACTGATGCTTTACAGTGTCTACTTATAGGAAGATGTTAAGAGAGAAAATAATTTTATCCCCAGAATAGTGAACAACTAATTTTGTGAGGTTTCAACAATAATTCTATAAGAAATTATAACATTTTTTGAAGATATATTTGGGATCTTTCTTTCTAAGGCACTCAATTCTACAGCACCGTGTATACCTACAAAAAGGGGAGCATTTAATAAGTCTTTTAAGCTTTTACTTTTATTTTGAGACAGATATACATTTGCAAAATCCTATATAAGCAGTGCCAGACTTATGGATAAGCTAACTAAGCAACAGCTTAGGGTCTCACAAAAATGGAAACAAATGAATGCATTTCAGGTTTTAAAATCGGATGATAAATAAAGATATGGGAAAAAGAAGATTCTCTGTAAATATGGACAATTTTGTTCAAATATGACCCCAAGCATCTCAAGTGCATCGAAAGTGACATGTTGTAGCTTATCATTTGATAACATCCTCAATTAATTTGCTCTTCAAAAATCACGAAAGAACATGTTTTAATATTAAAATGAATGTGATGTGCAAACACTGTTTCATTTTAGCTTCACACCGTCATCTTTGTATATAAGACGCTAGTATAATGCTGTCATTCGTTTCATGTTTATATTTTCAATGGTCCCTTCGGTCAGAATAATAAATCTATTCCTCGTTTTTGGGGCCTCTTAAACTTGACATAGCTTAGAGCCTCAGAAGGTCAAAGTCCGGTAATAATATAATTATTACTTTAAAAAAAAAATATATATATATATAAAAAAAACACTAATCTACAGAAATTAACATTATGGTCCAATGTGGAGCAATTTAATAACTGAATTGTTTGCTTTTGGGAAGGGTTTTAGAGAAAAAGAACAAACCAGGTGAGACCATTGAGCTCACGGAAGATGGGAAACCCCTGGAGGTGTCTGAGAGAAGAACCCCGATGTGTGACTGTAGCTGTTTTGGGTTACCCCGGAGGTATATCATCGCCATTATGAGTGGGCTCGGGTTCTGCATCTCTTTTGGGATTCGCTGTAATCTGGGAGTGGCCATTGTGGACATGGTTAATAACAGCACCATCCATCGAGGAAACACCGTTATCAGAGAGGTGAGCATGTCTTTACAATCAAGCGTTCTTCATTTCCCCTTCCATCCACCATTCCATCAACATGGAATAAGTGTGTAACCCCTTCCCTGCAAGAGGTGGTTATCAGTTTTGGCAGCCAAGCGGTTTGTTACCAACAGTTATGTTTAGTATCAAAGTTGTACACTCGGGATCATTAAATAACTAAATGGAATCTCTGAGTTTAAAGGGTACAATATATTAAGATACAAATAAACCCAATACACATAAATAGATTCCTATGTTAAACCAGTAAAAACTCCTTTTATAATCTCATGAATTGAGCTAAATCTACTGTTAAATGTACAGTTTCTTTATAACAAGTATTTATAGTTATTTTATAGAAATCTCTGTTATGCCTGTAGCAATATACACACACACACACACACACACACACACACACACACACACACACACACACACACACACACACACACACACACACACACACACACACACACACACACACACACACACACACACACACACACACACACCCCCCCCCCCCCCCCCCCCCCCCTCTGTGGGAAAAAGAAAGTACATCCTCCTTGAATTCTATGGTTTTACATATCAGGACATAATAACAATCATTACATACAACTGCAGATGAACAACAACACATGACATATTACACCGTGTCATGATATATTTATCAAAAATAAAGCCAAAATGGAGAAGCTGTGTGTGAAAAACAAAGTACTCCCTTACTGCTTCCATAGGAATTAAGATGCTAAGTAGCAGACAGGTGCTGATAATCAAATTCCCTTGATTAATTGATCATCAGCAAGTGTGACCACCTCTATAAAAGCCGAAAGTTGTAGCCGTTAGCTGGTCTGGAGCATTCAGGTGTGTGTTAACACAATGCCAAGGAGGAAAGACATCAGCAATGACCATAGAGAAGCAATTGTTGCTGCCCATCAATCTGGAAAGGGTTATAAGGCCATTTCCAAACAATTTAAAGTCCATCATTCTACAGTGAGAAAGATTATTCAAAAGTGGAAAACATTCAAGACAGTTGGCAATCTTCCCAGGAGTCGACATCCCAGCAAATTCACCCCAAGGTCAGACCGTGCAATGCTCAGAGAAATTGCAAAAAAAACAAGAGTTACATCTCAGACTCTACAGGCCGCAGTTAGCATGTTAAATGTTAAAGTTCATGACCGTACAATTAGAAAAAGACTGAACAAATATGGGTTGTTTGGAAGGGTTGCCAGGAGAAAGCCTCTTCTCTATAAAAAGAACATGGCTGCACGGCTTAGGTTTGCAAAGTTGCATCTGAACAAACCACAAGACTTCTGGAACAATGTCCTTTGGACAGACGAGACTAAAGTGGAGATGTTGGGCCATAATGCACAGCGCCACGTTTGGCGAAAACCAAACACAGCATATCAGCACAAACACCTCATACCAACTGTCAAGCAGGGTGGTGGAGGGGTGATGATTTGGGCTTGTTTTGCAGCCACAGGACCTGGGAACCTTGCAGTCATTGAGTCGACCATGAACTCCTCTGTATACCAAAGTATTCTAGAGTCAAATGTGAGGCCATCTGTCCAACAGCTAAAGCTTGGCCGAAATTGGGTCATGCAACAGGACAATGATCCCAAGCACACCAGCAAATCTACAACAGAATGGCTGAAAAAGAAAAGAATCAAGGTTTTGCAATGGCCCAGTCAAAGTCAAGACCTCAACCCGATTGAAATGCTGTGGCGGGACCTTGAGAGAGCTGTGCATAAACAAATGCCCGCAAACCTCAATGAACTGAAGCAACTTTGTAAAGAAGAGTGGGCCAAAATTCCTCTACAACAATGTGAGAGACTGATAGTCATACAGAAAACGATTACTTCAAGTTATTGCTGCTAATGATGGTTCTACAAGCTATTGAATCATAAGGTGTACTAAGTTTTTCACACATGGCTTCTCCATTTTGGCTTTATTTTTGTTAAATAATGACACGGTGTAATATGTCATGTGTTGTTGTTCATCTGAGGTTGTATTTACCTGATTTTAAGACCTGCTAAGGAACAGATGATTATTATGTCCTAATATGTAAAACCATGGAATTCAAAGAGAGGGTGTACTTTCTTTTTCACATGACTGTGTGTGTGTGTATGTATATATATATATATATAGATATATATATATATCTATATATATATATATATATACACATATACATACGTGTATTTAGTAGAGAATCCATATTTATACAGTGTATCCAAATGTATAAAATATAAAAAAAATAGTACATTCACTACATATAAAAAAATGTATGTATAGTTTAAAAAATGCATATATTCTCTCTCTCTCTGTGTGTATGTGTGTATATATATACACACACACACACACACACACACACACAGTATGCATGTGTGTGTTCATTTATAGTCTAATACACACACACAGATATACAGTACTTTGTGTGTCTACAGTATATATAATATATATATAGCATGTCCTATAAAATCATGCATAGGAAGAGTAGATATTGTGAAGTACAAAATATTTTTAGCTACTGTGCATCCCCTTTCTCTGCATTCCTTTACATGTATCCATTTTTTCTTACTTTTCCACCTGTTCACATTTGAGGGGCCCTCACGTGTTAAATCGAGGCCGAATTTATGATAAAATATACATATTTTATACTCAAAACATTTAAAATTGTTTTTCTGCAGAAAGCCAAATTTGACTGGGATCCGGAGACCGTTGGTCTGATCCATGGCTCGTTCTTTTGGGGTTACATAGTGACTCAAATCCCTGGAGGATATATAGCATCCAGATTAGCAGCAAACAGGTACAGTTCAGTAAATACCTGACATATAAACTGAAGGGGCCAAAAAGTACAATTGCTAAAATATAAATTGCATTCTTCATCTGTTATCTCCTTTGTAAACCGGCATTTTAATTTTCACAGCCATTTCAGTACAATCCACTGGACATATAAAATACTATGGTACAGTTTGCACTTTACACACTATTTAGAGTCGCTGTGTATATAAATATGCAAACAAGTATGTTCAAATTGCTTTGTTGTATTAAGTTAACAATGAAGAGGTTCTGTATAAGTTAATTCCTTGTTGCATTACTGATCCATTTTCAGCGAAACACGCAAGAGTTCTAAATAGAGCCCAATCTTCCACTATAGTGAGCACAGGGTACATGCAGCCTGCGCACAATAGAGTATTACAGATGGTGCATGCAGGGCGTACACCTCCGTTTCTATGGTGTCTGGCAATAATTCCATCTCCCAGGGTGTGATTCCACCTGTTAATTAGATCTACTGAGGATTGAGCATGCATTATGCATTCTGATCCCTCTGTAATAACATTGGCTTTCTGTACAGTGGGTACCAGAAGGACAGGCTTTGTGTCACCGCCACTCTGTATGACAGAACTGTCAATCTGATACCAGAGATAATATAGAATGTATCACGCCAAAGAATCTTATCAAGGAAAAGCAATATAATTTCCATGCCACACTTCTGTGTCTTTATTGATAGCTGTACAATTATTTGCTGCAGTGATGACTCCCTACCTCTTATCCATGAAATTCATCACCAACACTCCTTGCCCACTTCAACTGTGGATGGTATTCAAGTGATGGTCTGCAATGTTTTGCATGCCCTTCCAACTGAAGTGTTTGAATAATACATGGAATCCTTCATTTAAAAAAAATTCTATATTTTCATACATACAATAAGATCCCTGTGTATTGACCCCTTAGAGCTTTGGACATGTACCTTGGTTTACTTATATCAAGAATCCCCACTGAATATTATGGTTACTTACGAGTGTGGTGTTCATGCAGACATTGCCATATAAAAGTGTATTTTTTGCTGATTGTAAAATATTTTATTCTACGTTGGGGTATATTTTGAATTTCTTGCACATGACCACATCATATGAGAGCATTATACACGGCAGGAATAGCAGCATAAAAGTCGGTATAATTATTCCCTGCGATGAAGAGTTTGCAATCTGATTATTATGCTAGGGGACATACACTAATACATTGGAAACCTAATTCCACAGCAGAGAGGGCACTTGCATGTGGTGACAGTGTTGAAGTCATTGTCCATTGTTTCTGCTGGAATGCTTGAGACGCTGGGCGTTTGAATCGAGCCTAAAAGACAATAGAATTCGCTCACCGTATGGGGAGGGAGTAGCAGAGATACAGTAACTTGCAGAATTCATCAAAGATATTATATTCCAGAAATGGTCTGCTTTCGGGATATATAGTTGTCGGACACATACATGCTTATTTAGATTTTAACAACATATTTTTCTTCTTTTAAACAAGAAATGTCTTGAATTTGTTTGTTTTTATACCAGCAGTGCTCAGTATAGCACCTATAAAGGCCAGACATGCAATGAATTGCCTTGTAATCACATTCTGCTTTTATATATAGCAATGCCCATCTGCAGCGAGGACATTAATTAACTTGTCTATGCATGTGATGCCATTAATTTTTTTGTTAACCTCTTAAGCTTCAGAGGCCTGCAATACATTTCTTTCCATTTAAAAATGTATGTCAAGAAACTGCTACTTTTTTTTCTTCTTCTTCTCCCCGTTGCCTGGTATCTGTCAGGTATCTATCTCTTGGGGGGTGCAATTTATTACTTGTATTCTTTGTTTTATTTCTCATGGTAGGGAGTAGTGTTACTAAGCTGCATATACTGTATAAAGTAGGTACAGTGAAAGCTGTCAGCCTTTGAACACAACCCCCAAGTATTTTTAGCCTGGTTTTGTAATGTAACTAAACTAATTGATCACACCAGAAGACTCGGGAGGGTGGGACTTCAATAAGACTTGGACATAAGTCATGTTCAATGTTCTCTCATACTAAATTCACTACTATGCATCAGCATCAACTGGAAGAGGTTTACTGCAGAAATAATTGGAATGTGAAGCTTTAAATACACAATTTTGTCCCAGAAGACAGGGGGGCTCAACTCCAGTTCTCAAGCCTCCCTACCCCCCCCCCCCCCCCACAAACACGCCAGGCTTTCAGGATATCCCTGCTTCAGTAGAGGTGGATCAATCAGAGGCTCAGTCAAAGACTGAGCTTCTGATTGGGCCACCTGTGCTGAAGCAGGGATATCCTGAAGACCTGGAGGGGGACGGGGGGGGGGGGGGGGTGGCGGTGTATACCCAACTCGGGTCTTGAGGACTTGAGTTGAGCACCCTTGCCACAAGAAAGAAATCTGCATTCTTCAAAAATTCCATATTTTTAAATTAGACATAGTTATTAGATCCGTAATATTAATAATACATATAGTCATTTTATCTGTCCGGTGTTCCCGGGGGTAAAAATTGTTCTGTTCAGCTCCGAAGGTCTCCCGGCTCGGATTCTTAGGCTTTGGACATGGTCAGGCAGATGGCGCTGAGGCAGCGGACTTACCCCCGGCACCCTTTATGAGGGCGGCTTTAGGAGGTGCTTCCGCAGGCAGGCGGAAAAGACAGAACAATTTAAGTTTTGGCGTTGAGGGGAGCGGAGGGCCGGTCACGTGAGCGCTTCGCTCAATGAGGGCGAACCAGCTCAGTAGCTCAGTGACGTCACTGGCCCACCCCAAGATACGCCCCCGGACGGCGCGAGCACTAAGGCCAAGGAAAGCACCCGCTTTCCCTCAGCCTCCGCACGGCTGCAGTCTCTATGGACTCAGCCTTAGGCTGCGGCCAGCTAGGGAGCGGGCGTGGTGAAGTCACGCTCCCTGTTCGGCCGGAAGATTTGTGGCCAGCTAGGTGAGCACGCAGGGGGGCGCGGCCATGACGTCACAGAGCTGGTTCGCCCCCATTGGGCGAACCGCTCACGTGACATGCGAGCTAGAGACAAATTAAATTTTGCTTGCTTCGGCAAGCAGTTAAGCGCCAAGCAGGCGCTCGCTCACGCTGGCCACACACATTGCTGCAATGTGTTTCATCGCGGCCAGCATGAGCGCGCTCGCCCGCTCAGCGCCACCCTGGCAGCAGCCTAAACAAAAAAAGGACGCATGATTACTCAAAGCATTCTACAATAAATACCAAGGTTATCAAAGCAATATTACCTGTGATAGGGAAGGAAGAGGCAGACAATTTACATTCCACAGGAACTAACCCAAACACAAGAAGATGAATAATTGTGCAGCGTTTTAGATTCATCCCCAAAAAAGGCATGAAATTAAAAAAAAGTCTGTAGGCATAGAGTATTATTGTTACAACTTAGTCAACGTCTGCTTTTCTTTCTCATTATTTTGTTTTTGTAAGGGCAAATATGTATATTATATGTGTATTCTTTAAATAATAACCAACACTTAAATTGCACTGACTCTTTCAGCACCCCCCAGACATCCTTTGTGCATGACAATATTTATAAGGACATCAGCTCAGAAAAAAACACAATACAAATGTCATTTTCTCTAGCAGTGACATAGCGGTCTGACCTCTCTGCCTCAGGCCAGTTTTAAATTTTATTTTTTTTTGCTTTTATAAAACACCATCCCCAATATTTTTTATGGAAAATTATATTTTGTGGTTGTTTCCTTTTAATAAAGCGCTGCGGGCTGGAGCCTCAAACATCGGTTATGTCAGGACTCAATAACGTGATGTTAGCTAAAACAGAAACGCACGGTATTTTCCTTGACGTTAATGCCTACGCTAAAAGCTAATTATATTTTGAAGCCATGTCTGTTCTACCTCCCATTAGTATGGGCTTGGTGTCCCAGCAGATCTGTGCGGATTTATCTCCATATATTCTGCGTTAGTGATCCTTACGTTTCTTTACTATGATGGAGAACAGGGGGGAGGTTAATAATGCTTATTGTTTTTTTGTTAGAAAACAAGCATGGCTGAATTTTACTTTTAATTGAACGAGATCCTTTTATATCATTTTACTCTTAGGGAGTTAAGATTTCCCATCCTGGGCAGTTCATGCAACACCAATAATAAGAGGATAATTAACAACGTGTATGTAAAGCTGTCATAGGAAATGTAGGCATTACAGATAACCATGGCGCAGAATTAAGGAGCTGTAACAAATTAAATTACATGCAACACAGATGTACTTGCGTGCACCTGCTAATATACAAGAGCAGGGCGCACACATGGAGTCCCTGCAGGGCCAGACTGGGACATAACTGCTTGTTCTTTAATGCATCGCTGGCCCTGTCTGACACGGGACGGCCCCTTCTTGCCAGGCGGCACTGACGCTCACGTTGCCCCTGTTAGCTGGTGGCTCATCTGCAATTCTTTAAGCAGAAGTTTGCATCAAAACCGCAAAACAATCCTATATACCGACCGTCCATTCACCGGCGTGAGATGTAGAAGTTAGAGGATGTTAGTTAAATAATAATATATCATTAATAATAATTATAAGAATAATTAATAATAATAATAGAATATGTTCGATTCTCTGGGATCATTTTTTTCCCTCTCTATACTTTGCCCTTACAAATCTCCCGTTTCTCAAAGTGACACAAACTCTTCTGGTTAACAATCAGAGGCAGATTCTGTAAAAAATAAAAATAAAAAATCGACCATCATACAGTACATGCCGTTTTTAACGTTAAACTGATGTCGATATATAGAAGTTCGCCTATCTTGCTTTGTTTTGTGTCCGTGAAAAAAATCAGTTGCTGGAGGATTTAGGAAAGAGCGACACATAATGATGCCATGTGTTGCTTTCCCTAACGGGCACCAGATGGGTTAAATAACTGGTCTATTCAAGTTACTTCCCTTCATTCATGTACTAAAAGGTACTGCATGCAAGCCAAATATGTTGCACTCCTCACTTTTTACCCAGCGCCTACATTTCCATTGAATGTAATGTTAAGTCAACAGCAAAGGTATATAAAACAGCCCATGTAAACCCCCTGATCAATAAACACTCCCTTTGAATAGGGTCTTTTTTTTGAGCAGCAGTGGCCCTTCAGCAATTGCTTTGTCTGGTTGCACCAGCACCGCAGGGAAAGAAAAGGGGGCTTGTCTCATTGTGCTTGAGCCACACGCAGACAGCCACACGCCATATGCTCATCGGTGCTTTCGTTTTCTCTTTCGAGTAATAGAGACATTTTGGCGATTTTAATGATACACCAGGGGATTTTGTTCAATGAAAGGGAGCCTCAGCTGTGTGCCAATAATGAATGACAGACCCCCCCCCTTTTTTTTAAATTATTATTATTATTAGATTAGAAGGTGAAAGATCTGCTTCAGCATATTAATGCTCCTGAATGAAGATCATAAAAGACCTTCACTCAGAGCTCTGCTGGGCTGGTCATACGTTATTGTTAGAGAAATGGCTCCTGCAAGCTCTGACACACGTCTCCCTCTACGTGAATAATAATGTCTGGAAAACATCAATCCTAACACTCAACAGTGTTATAAACAAAGTTTGCATAAGCTCGTCAACTCACTTCCAATGCAATCTTCCGATCTATTCACTACTAATGCAATATTCCAACAGTTAGTCATTTTTTGTATCTGTGTATATTGGACAATGTGCAACAGTAACTAGAATGTCAAGATATTTGGTTATTGACCAGATTCTGATTTATAAATGAAAAATAAAAAAAAAATTGAGATTTTGACATATCAACATTTATTATTATGAAATTTATATATTTATCCATTTTATATCATAAATGTCGTATGTAATAACAAATCCGTTGTCAGTATTTTATGATGACACATTGAACGAGGCAGAAGAGCAATGGAAGGAAAAGAATGATTAGTGAACCGAATTGCACTTCATTTTGTGTCCATGTACAGTATTAAGCAGCTCGTCAACAGGAATTGGGGGAAAAAAACTGCATCCTATTTAGGAATGTTCGTGTGCAATAGGAAATATGAATGACCTTTCTGATGTCCCAGTAAAAGTCCGGTAATCGGAAGAGTTTGGGTTCCTTTACATATTTAGAAACATGATTAGCTGTGTTGTAAGGGAAGGTTTTTGGGCTAATGGTGATAGAGACCAGAAGCAGAAATCAATGGGGATTATTGTCTAAAGTAGGGGTGGTCCACTCCAGTCCTCAAGCCCCCCACATCAGGTCAGGTTTTCAGCATATCCCAGCTTCAGCACGGGTGGCTCAATCAGAGGCTCAGTATTTGACTGAGCCTCTGATTGAGCCACCTGTGCTGAAGCAGGGACTGATTGAGCCACCTGTGCTGAAGCTGGAATATCCTGAAAACCTGACCTGTTGAGGGGGCAAGGGGGGCTTTGGGGCCTGAGGGGGGAGTTGAGCACCCCATGTCTAAAGTGTCAGCAGTAATTCATGAAAGAGAGCATTTTTACCCGTTATGCTGCCCGGAGGAGCAGCCTAGCAACATGTTACTTGCAACGCATCGTAATTCCCTCCAGCTAGCAAAGGGGTGACCTTCACTAGCCCTGGAGTAAGCTAGGTGAGAGTTGTGTGTGTGCGCTTTATTGGTAATGAGCAAGGGCCCATGATTCCCAAGCTGACAGCTACACAGGTATTTTCTACAGATACTAAGGCAGTGGACAGCAGCAAGCAGAGCATTAACATTCTTCTGGCACACGTCCCTGAAAGCAGGGTATAATGCATAGGATGGGAGCCTGTTCATCATGCAGATTGTAGAAGCAGTGTTGTGTCAGGGATTTTACAGTTTTATTATTTAGCAGATTTGCCAAATAACGTACCTCTCAATGCTTAATGTTGTCTAATAACCCAGAAAAGCAAATTCTTTCTCCACCTGAAGTAATAAGGCATTTGAATGGGGAGCGACCGCCATCCGTTAACGACGACTGCCATACAATTTTACCATTTATTATTTGTATTTTTCTGGAAACTAATCGTGGCAAACCAATGCAGTCCAACATGAAACGTTGTCACCTTAAGGCAGGGGTTCTCAACTCCAGTCCTCAAGACCCACCAACAGGTCAGGTTTTCACAATGTCCCTGCTTCAGCACAGGTGGCTCAATCAGTGGCTCAGTCTTCAACTGATTGAGTCACCTGGGCTGAAGCCGGGATATCCTTAAAACTTGACCTATTGAAGTGGTCTTGAGGACTCGAGTTGAGCACTCCTGCATTAAGACATTCTATTTGATTGGTATTTGTCCACCTGCCTATCAAATGTATAATCTATAAATACATATATATATTTATAATAAAAGCGAGGCAGCCACTGTTCTTAATAAAATGAGGGCTCTATTTATTAAAGTCTCATGACTGGGAAACTGAGAGAAAAAAAAAATCTTATTCATTTCAGCAGAAATGCGTTTTCATTCATATATCCCACGCTGAATATTGGCCGCAGTTTTGCAGCGGGGCGCTCATGAATCATAGACACATTGGACTAGATATAATAAATGGATAATGAGAAAACTGAAATCGGGGAATGAAACAGAAGTGAAAGGTGTTAAATGTGACTTATAAGTAGGGTGACCAGACGTCCCGGTTTTTAGCCGTTTGTTCCGGGACCCGACTTTAATGCCCACTGTCCCGGTTTTTCTGTGCGCTAGTCACACATGTGCGATCGACGCTTGCCGGCCGCGCACATGCACATCCGGCAAGCTCCAATCGCGCCTGCGCACAAGCGGTCGGTAAATGCCGATCGTGCACGCACATAAGCGGACGGCAAACGCTAATTGTGCATGCACAGCCAGCAAGCGCTCATCTCGCATGCGCAGTCGGCGATCGTGTCTGCGCGGCATTTGTCCCAGTTTTTGCCGGAACAAAAATGGTCACCCTACTTATAAGGTAGGCTATAAAAATAAAAATCAAGAAGTTAAATAAAATGATCATGGTATTCTTTATTTCCTCCGTGTAGTGGGAAAGGAGATACTTTTGATTTGTGATGTCATTAATGACTGGGAGTATCAGGGACCGTGTATTATTACTAATCTCCCTGGATTTTGCATTTTCTGGGACAGTTAGAAAGATTAATAGTGGATTTCAGCAGATTTGATGTCCACATTTAAGTTTTAACATGAGTACTATTTAAATACTAATATTGGTGCCCTTTAAACAGGGTTTCAGCATTTACTCCCTCAGTATGGCGCAGTTTGGCATTTAATGATGCACCCTTGTGGTCAGATCTAGAGATGGGCGAATCCGCCCGCATCCGTTTACCCCGGATTTTTGCCGATGTTACCCCCCCAAAATCCGATTCGCGGTGTAAAATCCGCAAACGGATTTGGGCAGTATCAATTTGCGCAGATTAATCAAAATCCGCGATTGGAAACAACCAACGGATCGCTGAATCAGCAGATTGGATTCTACAAATCCGTCGGCGGGTAGCGGAATCCATGGAGGGTGTTGGTCATAATAAAAAAAAATCCGCATAAAGCGAATCGCCCTTTTTGACATTGATCCGCTGAAATCCGCGGACGAAAGGAACCGGACGATCCACTGCGGATCCGAAGTCGCAAAAAAATTTCGCCCATCTCTTGTCAGATCAAAAAGAACATACTGTACTAGCATATTGTATGTGGCTTGTAAATTAACGATAGCCGGCAAACCTAAATAAATCCTGGTATAAACTGAAACAGCACACATGAAGTTTAATACTACAGTATATCTTACACTGCTCCTTATACTCAGTACCTAGATAAATACTATTGTGATAAATCCAATATTTTCAGAGGCATCTCCTGGGGCCTCAGTATGCACAGGTGGAGACTTAAATGGAATAATTGATGGGGCTGAAACAGCAGACTGAAACCAACAATAATTATCCTTTCAAGCAGCCCCAGGAACATGAGGATTGTCTTAACAGCTGAGTAACTACCAGTACTAATGTATTAAGAAAATATTATATTCAGTAAAATTAGGCGGTGATCTGTGACATAAGCAATATTACCAGCAAAATAGTTTTTGGGTGTCGATTTAAGCATGTTTAAAATATTTAATCTGTTTGTTTGCTCATGAGATAATTCTGACTGTAATTATTAGGGCACTTCTGGTTTCTAAACAGTTTTATCTGCACTGTAACTCATACATAGCACATACAGTGCTTCTTAAATTATTAACTCTTTGTGCACCTCACACGCCACACATCCCATGTTGTTGACTATATTAATGTTTTGTTTCCTCTTCTTTCTATGCAGTGGAGGAAATTCATGTCAGTACACAATTGGTAGTGTGTGTGATTATATATATATATATATATATATATATATATATATATATATATTATATATATATATATACACAATAGTTTGAGAGATATATATATATATATATCTCTCAAACTATTGTGTATATATATATATATATATATAATATATATATACATATATATTGTATATACTATTGTGTATATATATAATATATATATATAATTTTTTTTCAAAAATAGATATAAGGTTGTATGTACCAACCAATCCCTAACAAGAAGCACACTTGTTGGTGCACACCAGGGCTATTTAAAACTTAACATTAATATTCCTACGATTAATATAAGTCTACACGTGCAAATAAGATTAACATATATTTATTGTAGTTATTTATTGTTTAAAAAGTATACCAGGAGGTAAGGTGAAAATGCTGCTGCTGCTTGCTCGGCAATAATGAAACAGGGCTGAACTCCAATATTAATTGTCATGGGGAATCAATTATATATAAAATTCATATGGCAATGTGGTTGTGTGCCTAACAACCAAGTATATTATTATTTGTAGCCTCTTGGTTGTTGGTTCCCTTTTATATCTTTAATCTCTAAATGTTCATCATTCTTAGACTACCAAAACAACATCCATGTGATATAGAATTAATGCGTTATGGGGGTTGTGGTCAGTAGCACAGCATACCATATTAGTCACCATCAATTAGATAATTAGTTGAAAATTAATTGTTGGACCAAATAATGCTAATTCCCACACAAGAATATATACCTTTGGAGTATAGCAGGCTAACTAGATATAAAAGTCATGACTGTCATAGCGCAGCTCTAACATCACTGCATATTTTGACTCCTAATCTGTATGGTATATATATATAGATAATGAATAGGTGTGAAATGATTGTAAAATACCTGATATATATTATAATGATCAACGCAAGTGATGGTGAGTGGTATGTAGGATTAATCCTGTGACAGCTGACCCCCCAACACTGCAAAATGTTGTATCCCCACACTCAAATATATTGTAGGGTGTAATAGACAAATACTTAATTGAAAAGTCTATCTATATGATATGGGATGCAACTAATAGAAGAATACTGTCACCACATTGAGAGTGCAGGTTCGTTACATACTAAGCTTTCAATCATAACGAATCTCCCAAATATTGCCGTAATGCACACAGCGGTGCTTTCGGATATCCAGCTATATCCTGGTAGGTGGTACACTACACAGTATTCAATGTATTGCAGGTGGATTAGCGCTGTACCCGATTTCATAAAGCTAATCTTGTTGCATAAATGAACTGCCATATACAGCCTTATGAGCCCCCCAATTGTAAAGATATCCAACATTATATATAATATACAGTGGTTGACAAATCACCAAAAAATCTACTCGCCACACAAAAAAAAATCTACTCGCCACCTAGTACCAAACGTGTGCTGCTTGGGCCAATATTTACTCGCCCGGGGGTTAAATCCACTCGCTCGGGGCGAGCAAATGTATAGGTTTGTCGAACACTGTATATATATATATATATATATATATATATATATATATATAAAATATTGGATATCTTTACAATTGGGGGGCTCATAAGGCTGTATATGGCAGTATATATATATATATATATATATATATATATATATATATATATATAATATATATTGTGGGACCTGCTGATAGGGTCTATACCTTGACGTGGTTGCAGGCTTGAAATGTTTTGGCCAAAGTATTTAACTAAATGACCCATACTTATGAGAAGAACCAACAGAGAAAAGATAGATAGTAATGGACTCAATAGTTTGATAGACTGGATGCAACATTGGGGCTCTCTTGTCTTTCTGTGTTTGCTATCTGATTCCAAATGACTCAGGGGGAAGGTGAGTCACAGTAGTTATGGCATTGGTGTGCAACAGATGGCCCCGGATTCACCATGCCAAAACATATGTATAATTGGACAAGTCTGTTCAGTGCTAGGTTTTAAATTGGGAAAGAATATACAAAAGCTCGGGTGCTGCTGAAGCTAACTTTGTATCCTTTTTACTGTTAAAGAATGAACATCTCCCCTGGTTCAGTTTTGAGAATATACACAAAGCCCATCATGGGACCATGATATGGCAGAACTGTATATCCTTTGTAACATATTATTAAATGATAATGTTGTATTGTATTTAAATGTCAATAACTCGGTAGAAACAAGGATCCTCCATGCTAGTTTATTCCGTGCAATGGTTAAGGTTCAGGCAAATAAATTCCTTGTGATACTTTGCCTGTCTCCACAACTGATGGAATTATATTGTTAGTGATGTTCCAAAATAGATAGCACCATTACTGAAAAATCCTTAGAAATCTAAAATAGGTTTCTACTACTGTGAAGTATTAGAACTACTGTATGTTTTGTGCTAAACGAATGTGTAGAATACTTTTGGTAATATTGAGATATGTAAATTTAGAGGAGACATACCCTATCTGGCATACACCTAACATCAAAGCCGCCCCCCCCCCCCTCTCCAAACCTATTGGGCCTTACTCCACGCTAGCATCTCCTAACATCCTCACCCCCATAGGTTAATGGAACCATCTGAGTGGCTGGACCATACTTCACCCTGAGGCACACCCAATCCCACAACGAGCAGCCACTTTACCTTCCGTTCCAACATTGCCCCTTCCTGCCTCTATTTTATAAGCGCTCATGAGTAGGGCCCTCAATTTTATTTAGTATCTTGTTTGCCCTTATTTGGTATGTCATTCTATTTACATAAAATACATAACACTGTACCCCAATTGTACTGCGCTGGGGAATATGTTGGCACTTTACAAATAAATCATAATAATCATTTGCTCCCATGCAGCAGATCTCATGCAAGTGTGAAGAACCCAGGGTCAAAACCAACATACCCCTTCTCTGCTCTATGCCCAGGATAGAGCAGGCCTTATACTTCGTTTGCTGTCCCAGCAACTTAACTTTATATTATGTTACAACAAACTTGATGTGATCATTAAAATGTTTTTTTGTTTGTTCCAAATTCTAGGGTGTTTGGTGCTGCTATAGTGCTCACCTCGATTCTAAACATGCTAATACCATCGGCCGCTAGAGTTCACTATGGATGCGTGATCTTTGTAAGGATTTTGCAAGGCCTTGTAGAGGTATGGAAATAGTTCATATGTTTTGTATATTGTAAATGGTTTATTACTCTTATCCCTCATTATATATCTACTATTTATCCAAGCGGTTTGTGCATACATTTCCTACATATGCGTGTAACCCCTCTTTAAGAGTGTCACATCAAAGTGTAATTACATTATGTGCAGGTGGTGCTCACGGCCTCTCATACCTTCTCAGGGTGTTGACATCTGGCTGGTGGTGTAAGCAGTTGGTGGAATAAAGGGTGCCAGGAACTTTATTTAGACTAACAGATTCTCTTTATTTCTTAGTCGCACATACTTCTTCTCTGGGTGCTCAGGCAGCTTCCCAATGAGGCACATGGCTTGTCGCCTTTCCATACGTTATTGATGGATAATAGGCAATCCCTTGCAATATTAAACGTGAGGCTTTCCAGCCATCTACCAGGACTCTGTGCGTTGGATGCCCCTTACAGTATATCAAGGCTCCCATTAGCTGTCATCATGTGCATGTCCCTGCTAGTCCCTGCTTTGGCTGGCTAGTGTGCTATACTCAGAGTTACCAACAGGTGTGGCACTCTCATGGGTCCCTGATCAATGAATCCCCTGCCATGGGTGCCATGCACATCCTCTTTAGAAAAATGTAGAATGCACCTGACCATGCATTATTAGTGGCCCTTCTTAGATCAGGGACATTTTTACCGAACTGCAAAATAATAAAGGTAACCATACTCACTACAAGAAGTTACACATTTAAAACAGACATTGTGTACAGTGAGGCTCCTCTCATCTTATCTTCCAGGAACCTAAAGGTTCTAGAAGCTTCTACAGCTCTATTTATACCCCTTCTGTGATGTAATATTGCCTGCCCCTGTAACTGGGCAGAATTAGGACAGGCTCAGCTTACTGTATGATGAGTCACTCTAGATTGTATTGTATGTCTTTATTTATATAGCTCCATTAATGTACATAGCGCTTCACAGTAGTAATAGATCAGGTGATACTTCAAGCATATTCTAGAATCTAGGAGTGGCTAAGCAGCTGCCTATACACTTCGCAACATTTACATCCTGACTAACTTGCAAACTTTATAAAGGGCCCTCACTAGGATTAAGTCTCTAACTCCCTGTTAACCATGTTAAGTGAAAATAGTAATCCCAAAGGGCTGTTATACATGGTATACCCATATACATCCTTACCGGGGTGCCTGATCGTTACCATACTTCCAATTTTTCCACTTCTAGCATATTCTTTATTATGAAAAACAGAAATCTCTTTAATAATAAACAAGCCTAGAAAACGTTGCATGTCCATCCCATAGCAGAAGGCTAATGGTGGTTCTCAACAAGGGGTTAGGGTACCCCTTGGGGTTTGCGAGTGGTCTCCAAGGGGGTCGCCAGAAAAACATATTTAATGACAGATACCAGGCAATATAGTGAGTTCCTGGGTCTGTGTAGGGACTTTGCACTTAGTAAGGCCCCAAAGTGCACGTTAACCTGGATGGTGTAGCTATCAATTACAGCAGGAGCTGCCTAAGTCTCTCCCCACAATGCTTTGCAGCCACAACTGCAAGGCATTTGTGGGGCAAGACTTTGGCAGTTCCCATAGTAATTGACAGCTACTGTATACCTCCCAAGCTACCTGTACACATGGCAGTTCAGTTTGGGCCTTATTAAGCATGTGTTCGTGCCATGCGCTCAGGACCCTATACTGCCTGGGATCGGTCAAACTATTTTATTGGCAATAGTGTGATAAATAGGGAATGCGATTTATTAATTAGGGTTTCACAGAACAAATATTTTCTACCAGGGGGTTCACAATGGAAAAAAGGTTGGAAACCTCTGGTCTTCATTACAACTGAATGTCCTGAGTTGGTAATTTTGGCCTTAAAGCGTACCTTTACTATTGGGAACCCAAGAGCTGCAGCTTAATAGTGTGACCCCATTGGGACTGTATATCACAATTAAATTTTTTTTTAAAAATTATAAAAATGAATAGTACAATGTTGTCAGGTCAAATGCAACCAATTTCTATGATACATATTAAAATTCCGTGATTGAATCATTCTTTGAAATAGAGTAATTTACTTTCTACCGGTGTAGCTTACATATAACGAATTTGTACTGTTTATTTGCTAAGCCCCTACTTAACATATTAGGCAGTTTTAGAACCATGAAGAATATAGTTAACTGAAGTCAACAGGGATTTTTTCCCCGAAAACGTCCAGCTTCGGCTGATATAGAATAAACCCATTAGACTTCAATTGAATCCTTTTTGGAAGCTGTAATTTCAGTTAATGTGAGTTACAGTATGCTTAGCATGAGAGAGCCGTGAAATAATAGGTGTTTCTTCTTACAGTTATAAAAGAAGAAGTGGGCAGAGGATCTATTTATGACTAAGAAAAAAGTATTATCGCAGTGTAGCTACAAAATGACCAAATACTTTGATTCTAGGATGACAGATATTTTTTTTTTATGGTGGGATTAGCAAACAGATGGAAGAGTGGCTCAGTGAGTAAAGGCACTGGCTCTAAAAGCAATGACACTGACTTTGAACCAGAGGAGCCATGGTCAAATCCCAGGCTCTGAGCCTTGTGACTTTGGGCTTGTTACTTTTTTTCCACTGTGCCCCAGGCGCAAAGCATAGATTGTACAAAACTCGTTGTGGCATAAACTGTGCCTGTAAAATTCTATGTACAGCACTAAGTTCCATGCACTATACTGTACTGTAATTGTGAAGCGTTTTAAGTTCCATTGGGGAAAAAAGCACTATATGAAATAAAGTCAGTTATTATTAACGTTATCACATCCTAAGAATGTCATTTACAATGTATAGCTATCATGCTATAAATTACTGAAAGAGCATAGTTATTGCCCAGCAGGTAGGACTATAAACAACACTGATGGAGTATATTGATGAATATAGGGAATACAGCCTGGTTTAGTAATAGTATTTGTGATCTTGTACTGATCTGAAGAGTATTCACGTTATGATAACATTTGGTCATTCTATGTGATATTGAAAAATGTGTCTGCTTAAACATAACTGATTACATGTTGGCATTAGAGACGGGCGAAACTGTCAAAATCCGTTTAGAAGAATTTCCAGGGCTTTCCATTTAAAATCCGTTCCGCGGTGTAAAATCCGTCGGCGGATTCTCTCAGTTTAATCAATACCAGATTAATCAAAAACCACCAATCCTGTACCTGGATTCTGCAATCCACTGGTGGATTTTGAGAACCCAATCCGTGGATTCAGCAATCCGCGCGATCCACGGATTGGATTCTAAAACATCCACCAGTGGATTGCGGATTCCACGGAAAAATCCTAAGAGGACGACTCGCCCTTTTTGAGATTGATTCATGGAAATCCGCAGACAAAGGTTCCGCAGCAGATCCAAATCCGCCCCCAAAATGTGCCCATCTCTAATTAGCACTGAATAATAATAATAATATTGCCAATAACTCTTTCTGTTTGCATTGATATGTGGAATGATTCCAGGGTGTTACCTATCCTGCGTGTCATGGTATATGGAGCAAGTGGGCCCCACCTCTAGAAAGGAGTAGGCTGGCGACCACCTCGTTTTGTGGTAATGAACTATTCATGTCACTTTGCACTCAATATTACAGTTCCAACCTGTACGGATGTGACCGTTGTTCTGATATTGATTCGATCTTGTCATACCCAGGTTCCTATGCAGGAGCTGTTGTTGCAATGCCTTTAGCAGGAATTCTAGTGCAATACACTGGGTGGCCATCTGTGTTCTATGTGTATGGTAAGTCAGACTCTTCAATTCCCATTACCAATCAATGCAACAACAACATACGTGGGTTTTATTGATTGATTTTTTTATATAAAATGTATCCGGTTTCCCTGTTTAAATCATCTTACATGTTTGTGCAGAAAGGCATTCATTAGCAGACAATTACAGTTGTAATGAATCTACTTGACTGGCTTAAGTTTCCTGAGCTGCAAAAGTTCAACTGCTGGAACAGTATGAGGCAATAAAAAAAATACAGTATTGGTTTGTGACATATTCATGTAAAAATAACATATTATGCTAGTCACAAAAGAACTGTTTATGCCAATTTGATGATTTCTATTTTTGGAAGCTAACCAACACAGAAACTAATATGCTACTGGAAGGCTGGTTTATTCTTGAACAGATTATGCTGTGTTATTAAAATAGTAGCTGCTTGGACTAGAAACGAAATGTGTGTCAACATACAGTATCAGTCTCGGAAATCTCAGTTTACATTGTGTCACTGTGGCTGCATCAGACATACAAAGTTCATATATGTGGTGTATATGGTTAGCTGAGGAAGTTTACACCACTTAAGGCCTGACAGAGTGTTTAAATGCTAAGAAAAAGAGAGAGGACGATGGGCAGACATGCAGAATTCGATAACTCCAGTTAGTTAGATAAGTGAATAGTGCAACACAATCTTGGCTTCTGATATTGAGCTTCCCCAAATCGCAAAAAAAAGGTGGAAAGTACAATGATCACTGGCGCTTTAAAGTGGCAATCAGAGAGGGCGATTTTTTTGTGCTTTAAAAAAAAATTAATAGGTTTGAAACAGGGGGTCTCTGGGGCTGAACCCCATTAATTAGAGCTCTGGAGATGCCCTGCTTCCGGAGATATTTGCAGTTGTGAGAAAAAGTTTGTGAACCACTTCGGATTTTCACATATTTCAAACCTAAAATGGTATTCGATCTTAATCTAAGTCCTAATAATAGATAAAGATAACCTGATCAAACAAATGACACAAAGACATGATACTTTTTCAACATTTATTTATCCACAAATACGTAAACATTCAATATCCATGTGTGAAATAGTATGTGAACCATTAGATTCGGTACCTGGTAGCTCCCACTTGAGCAGCAGTGACTTCAACTAAATATTTCCTCTAACTGCTGGTCAGTTTCTCACATCGGTGTTTAGGATTTTTTTTGTCCCATTCCTCGTTGCAGAACTACATCAACTTAGTGATATTTGAGTGCTTCCTTGCGTGGACTGCTCGCTTCAGGTCCTGCCACAACATTTTGATAGGGTTTAGGTCCAGACTTTGACTAGGCCATTCTAAAATGCAAAATTTCTTCTTCTGCAGCCTTTTGTAGATCTGCTGTATGTTTAGGATCATTGTCTTACTGCATGATCCACTTTCGCTTCAGCTCACGGACAGATGGCCTGTCATTCTCCTCTATAATCTTCTGATACTATTCAGAATTCATGGTTGTGTCAATGATGGCGTGCCGTCCAGGTCTTGAAGAAGAAACGCAGCCCCAAACTTTACTATACTTTACTTTAATATACGAACTATACTTCCACCACCATGCTTGACTGTTGGGATGAGGTTCTTCTGTTTGAACGCAGTTTTTGGTTTTCGCAAACAAATTGTTTCTCATTGAGGCCAAAAAGTTCTACCTTTGACTCATCTGTCCAGAGAACATTGTTCCACAAGTCATGTGGATCATCTATGCGCTTTCGTGAACTTCAGACAAGCAGTAATGTTCTTTTTAGAGAGCAGTGGTTTCCTCCTGGCTATCCTTCCATGAATACTATTCTTTTTCAGTCTTTTTCTGATAGTTGAGTTATGAGCACTCACATTAGCAAAGGCGAGAGTGGCCTGCAGATCCTTGGATGTTACTCTGGGGGTCTTTGTCACTTCCTGGACGATTTGCCGGTTTGTTCTTGGAGAGATTTTGGTAGGATGACCGCTCCTGGGTAGAGTGACTGTGGTCTTGAACTTTCTCCATTTGTAGACTATCTGTATAACAATGGATTGTTGGAGCCCCAAATCCTTTGAAATGGTTTTGTAACCCTTTCTAGACTGATGAGCATCAATAACTACTTGTCTGAGGTCCTCGGAGATTTCTTTTGTTTGTGGTATGACATGTTTCCACACACCTGTATGGTGAAGACCAAATCTTCCAAGTTTCTGATCTTTATATAGGACGGGGCCTCCCAAACTCACCCCTGAAGATCTACCTAATTATTTAAACACCTGATTCTAATTATTCCTTTTAATTTAGCTGATAAAACCAGTGTTTCACTTACTTTATCACATACCCTGACTCTTAATTACTCATTGTTTGTCTAATTCATACAGATGCAGCGGCCGTTATTCGAACAAATCACAGTGCTATTTTCGTGTGCGCTACTGTACTCCACGCGGTATTAACGCCGCCAATCGCCCCAGGCACACGTGTTTATCGCGGTTGCATTATTTGAATTTCATGGATTGCGTGCAATTAAATGCAATGAAATTAATGAATTGTACTGTGCTAATGTGCTACTGTGTCAATTTCGGGTGTTTAAAAGCCAGAACACTAAAATGCCATTTTCTGCACTCGCCTGCACTCGCGTCTAAAGGCGGTACGGTTGGAAGAAATTGCGCGCCATCACATGGGTATTCCGAGGTATACACCGTGTGAAGTGTTTCAATAACGGCCGCTGCATCTGTACATCATTTTGTTTTCAAAAGTCATGGAATTGGTTAAAATAAACCCTATTGGATATTTAAGAAGAGACTGGTTTTGATTCATGAAGGTTATCATGGAAAAACTATGGCATTTCCATAATTATTATTGGGGTTCACAAACTTTTTCTCGCCACTGTACCTCCGTAGATGGTTCCGGTAGCCGCTCCACTCACCAAGCACGGTTCACCTAATGACAGAGTTTCAAAGCTCCTGCTGCCTGGGAGCCAATAGGAAGCCGTGACATCATCAGACTCAGCTTCTTATTGGCCCGCGTGATGCCGGAGCTTTAAACTTTGGCGAGATACCGGCACCCCCTTTGGATGTCTGTATCTCAGGAAGTAGGGGGTCCCTGGAGCTGAAATTAACGGGGCTCAGCTCCAGAGACCCCCTTCTTCCAGGCCTATGTTAAAAAAATAATACACTTTTTAAAAAAAGAGCATGAATTGCTCCTTTAGGACATTGTAGGAAAGTTGCTTACACATAATCTTCAATGCTCTAAAAGGAAAGAAAACTGAAACAGATGTAAAAAAAGCTTGAATTGTTTTTAATATATTTGTCCTGTGCTGATTTGTCATCAGTTTTGTAGTCCGAGAATCTATTTTCCAGTTCTGTGCATTCACAAAACTGATTAACAAATGAAATGCAATATATGTCTCTGCTGATCGGTAATTACATATTTGTATGTAGGAAGTTTTGGTCTAGTGTGGTACCTCTTTTGGATTTTGGTGTCCTATGAGAGCCCAGCAACGCATCCAACCATTTCAGCGGAAGAACGCACCTACATTGAGGAAAGCATTGGAGAGAGCGCTAACCTTTTAGGAGCACTAGAAGTAAGACATTTACTCCTGTGTGTGTTTCTTTCCTTTTCTTTTCATTTGAGTTTAATTTGTATGCACTGAATGACCCGAGGTGCTTCTCCAAAGCAGGGGCGAGCAACTCCAGTCCTCAAAGGCCACCAACAGATCAGGTTTTAATGATATCCCTGCTTCAGCACGTGGCTCAATCAGTGGCTAAGTCAAGGACTGAGCCACTGATTGAGCCACCTGTACTGGAGCAGGGATATCCTTAGAACCTGACCTGATGGTGGCCCTTGAGGACTGGAGTTGTCCACCCGTGTCCTAAATAAATGTATTACTGTCATAACTCAGCATTTTCTGAACATGGGAAGTTACTGGGTGCCAATAGAATAGTGGGACATTTAATGGTGTCAAGTCCTCTAGCTTCCCCCACTCCCGTTCTTTTTACATATATATTAAGCAGCGGGTCTCTGGAGCTGACCCGCATTAATTTTATATCAGTGGACCCACTACATCCCGAGATACTTACTGGAGAAAGTGCCACCAGGACTTCATGTAGGTTTTAATCCTGCGGGCGACACAGGCCTATTGGCCCAAGTGACACAGAGATTTATTCCCTGGAGGGGAAGCTACTGGCGGTACTTTTCCCCGATTTAGTATCTTGGGTAGCAGGGGGTCCCCGAAGCTGAAAGTAACATGGTTATTTAAGTTCATTTAAGCTTTATTTTGCATCAAATAGTAATAGGAATTTTAGTTATTTGACCATCAACAAAGTGTTTACATCCCTAAGCTATGCATGTAAACTGAACATGTGAAGTGAACCAGATAATACAGAATTACAAGATAAATAATATTATAGAAGAAACATTATATCGTCTTAATAATAATAATAAGATTCTGAAACTTCAGATTATACACTTACTCATCTGTGCTCTGAGCTTCAAAAGGATTGTCAGATGGTTCCAAACAATAAATATAGTTTACTCAACGAACATTTTTTGTCATTATAGTCTAAAGCTGGTGGGGCTAAGTTAAAAAAAAAATTAATTTCTTATTTTTTCTCATTTTTTAGCCTGGACGTTCTATGGGGTAAGAAACGTCACAAGGCAGTTTCCAAACAGCCGAGATTTATCTGTATATTGCAAAACATATGTCCAATTATATCTAGACAAGTTGTATTCTCACCCTTGCTCTCTACCAGTATATGCTCTTCCTGTTGTCCCTGGTAAGGTAGCAATGAATCCTGGTTGTTCGTGTGATTCCTTGGTGGCTACTGGTGAAGTCCATTCTTCTCCTCACTTTTAAAGCTTTACACTCTTCTGCCCCTCCTTACATCTCAGCCCTAATTTCTCGCTATGCACCATCCCGACTCTTGCGTTCTTCTCAAGGATGTCTTCTTTCTACCCCCTTTGTATCTAAAGCCCTCTCCCGCCTTAAACCTTTCTCACTGACTGCCCCGCACCTCTGGAATGCCCTTCCCCTCATACCCGACTTGCACCCTCTCTATCCACCTTTAAGACCCACCTTAAGACACACTTGCTTAAAGAAGCTTATGAATAGCACTGTGGATATTCTGAACACATGATACATAAAGCTTGGCCCCCTGCAGACGCACTTACCAGAACTCCCTCCTACTGTCTCTGTACGATCTCCCTACCTACCAATTAGACTGTAAGCTCCTCGGGGCAGGGACTCCTCTTCCTTAATGTTACTTTTATGTCTAAAGCACTTATTCCCATGATCTGTTATTTATATTATCTGTTATTTATTTGATTACCATGTGTATTACTGCTGTGAAGCGCTATGTACATTAATGGCGCTATATAAATAAATACATACAATACAATACAATACAACCCTTAACTCAAATGGCACTAACAATGCCGCCACGCAGGGCAAGGCGAGATAGGCGGTTGTCTTGGGCCCCTCCTTCCCTCCTCTCCCTCCTCCTGTCGGCGCCGGTATCCAACTTCCGCCGACAGGAGGAGGGGAGAGCTGGAGGAGGAAGCTGCATTCCCCGCCGTCACTTCTTAGCAATTGTGTTACAGGCGGAAAACTATATTTGACAGCAATAACTAATATATACCGCACACAAACAATAATATCAATAAAACGAAAATTCCGATATATTGCACAATAAGCGAAACAATGTGTCTTTAAAAATATAACATACTTTATTAAACAGAAAATAAATAATAAGGGTCTTCCCCATATAATAAACCGTTTACTGGTGCCAGTGTAAGTGAGGCGTGTGATGGAGCGCAATGTAACATAGTTCCACTAAAATGTCTGTGCCTACTGTAGTTGAGCTTCTAAAAGGATAATGTAAAAATACAAATTCCAGAGTATGGCTCCTTGAAAGAGGTGTTATCCCACTGGACTCTGCCGAGTTGTGAGTGTTGATGATGTTGAACAAAACCCGCGGACAGTGCGAGATTTCTAAGTGCCTTAACTACAGGAGCGGAATAAACAAAATCACACAGAAGGTCCTCAGTGGACAGATGCTGGTGCTTGGAAATCCAGGGTAAAAGGCTTCAGGTCAGGAAAATAGTGTACAGTCTTTAATAACTACAGACCGCACTGCTACTAGGGAACCTCAAAATAGAAAAATACAATATACATAACACAAAGTGGATTGGCACTGCTCTTGAGGGGTACCTCTAGGTGTTAGGCTGCCCTGAGCACTTTATGCTAAAGACTTTACTCACTATTAAAGGTTACGCTTTTCACTGCTGCAAAAATTACACCACATGGGTAGATACAGGTTCTACCTCTTATCTAAGTGACCCCCATAAACAGGACTCTACTATATTGCAACAACTCAATCTCCAGAGAGGTTCTAGAA
Organism: Ascaphus truei; assembly: GCF_040206685.1. NCBI lineage: Eukaryota > Metazoa > Chordata > Amphibia > Anura > Ascaphidae > Ascaphus > Ascaphus truei. The sequence goes on from NC_134494.1 coordinate 31,078,275, forward strand.
GGAGTCAGCCAGCATGCACAGGAGCCTCTAGATATTGCAGGTACAGTACCACTGCTCCTAGCAGACTGACTCACTCCATACCCTCCTTAAGGGTTGGATTATTGAAACATGCTCTCTGTTTGGCTAAGAGAAGGTCAGGGTTATATAACTCCATATATCATCCATGTGAGCATTCATTACGTCATTTGTACACGTTTTTCTTTTTAGAAGAAGCAGCTCGTCAATGTTGTGCAGTTACACAGTATACAGTTTAATATCCTTTCAGTAACATTAACTGCGCCCTTAGACCTCTTTATGTCACAGGTTAGGGTCCTTTACAAAATGATAGGTACAATAATAATAATAATAATAATAAGACGAAGACATGCTTAGTTCTGGCCTACTCCATTTATAGTGCCTCCTAGGTGCCCTCATTTACATAAACACTGACATAATCCTTGAGTCTAACAGGCAAGCCACGATTACACACCAGATACCGCAGTTCCTTAAATGAACTCTTCCAGAGATCTGGGACAAGAATACTCACTACCCTACTCAGACCAGCTGGTCAGATCCAGTACTACCCCAAATACTAGATTTAGCCCCTAAGTCCTACACACAGGGTTCCACGAATAACTAGTAAAATGCTAGAGGGGCCTGCAACTTTTGTGATGCAAAGCAAAGTGCTGCACTGCTGTAATACTGAAAAGTTAAAGAATCAACCGCCACTAAAATGGACATTTGTTATTTTTTAATTACCTGAACCAGGGGGTCCCGAGAGCTGATCCATGGTCCTACGACCTTAGGGGTCTCTCAGGTTCATTTGGTGTCACAAATATTGCTGAATATGTCTTATAGAAGACAACAGCTTAGTAAATTTGGGCCTACATTTTTGCGTTTATTCTTTTTTTTCAGTATTGATTATTGTATATCTGTAGGTGTAGGTGTAGGGGGGGGGTCCTCCTCCTTCATATCTGTGTGTATCTGTTTGGAATCATCTTACATCACAAATCCTTCAGCACAGTGTTATCCAATGCACACAGCTGCATATAAAAAGTGATGGGGACTGCAGTAGTAAGATGGGTTTCACAAAATTGAGCAGAATCCAAGCTCAGGCTGCGCTTACAGTGCCGGCGAAGGTGACGTCACGCTGCGGTCGCTGGAAAAATCAAATTGACTTGACTTCCAGCGATCGCGACGAAGCAGTTGCTCAGTAATGCCGTCGCTTCTACTATAAGTGCAAGTGGCGGCAGCAGTAATACATTTGTTTTGCCGCGACGTCGCGTCGCCAGGCACTATAAGCGCAGCCTAACTCATGTGGCTTTTTATCTCACTTGATCAATAATTCTAAACCATTTGTATTAATACTGTTTGAACAGAAACGGTTCTGTGAAGCAGAAGAACCAGTCCAGCGGAAGTTGTTTCACTCTTTAATCCTCAAAAGTTTGTACGGGTTCTGTACTTATTGTTTAAGTAGGTAAAAAAGTGACAAACCCCTCCACCGTACAGTATACAGCAAAAAACAATATAACTTGTGAGCACATTCACGTCTGACAGGTCTCCAACCCTGCTTTTCCTCATGATCTCTTAGCATACTGTGCTTACCCTGCAGCCAGGGATTCTGGGAAATGACATGCAAATGAGCACACAGTGTCACTTTTTACTTCATCTCCATTTTTACCAGGAAGCAGATTAACACCCATAAAAACATTATACGGGACTGTCAAATAGTTACAAACATTGTGCTCCGCGCAGAGTACAGCAAAGGTTACACAAACTCAATAGGTTATGCACCAGTCTAATGTATATTTAGAAGCCTTTTCATCAAGACGCTGTGGAAGAGAATTCTTACAGCCTCTTATAATAGTGTACAAATAGCGGTTCACTGTGTTTTGTCAGTGCCTTGCTTTTAATAAACTAGCTGATAGTACCTGGTGGTGTTCAGGAATTCCAATAAACCAACCTCATCCCTCCTCTCTCCCTCTCACCACTTACCTTATGATGTCCCCAATTGTTTCCACCTCTCTCCTTCTCCAGCATTCTTACTTTTCCTCACATGGCAAATGACTACCTCTATTTCTCTCTTTGTCTGCTTTCTGTGTATACTTTATAGCTATCTGACTTTCATTATGATGTCACCAGTATGATGTCACGTGCCAGATACATCGCCTGCTAGGTACAGCAACCAGTGGCTGACTTGCTTAGAGACATTGTAATAACTCCTAGAATGCACCCCCTTTGGGGTGTTCGAGGGGATCCAAACCATAACAGTTCACCTTATTTTGATACATAAAGTAATCCTTCCATGTTTGGTTGTTTTATGTCTTATAGTTTGGGCGTGCAAAATGAGATGCATAGATATTTCATGACCTATGAAATTGTCAGGAAATCTCCATTGTAAAAGCATATAAAGATATTCTACAGAGAACAGAACCTATACATGTTGTGTTTTTGTTAGCTAGTCATGGTAAATATAAAAGGGTTACACTCTCTAAATGTATGTGACCAGCGTTGTATTTGATGTTCCAGAAATTCAAGACTCCATGGAGAAAATTCTTTACCTCGATGCCCGTCTATGCAATCATCGTTGCCAACTTTTGTAGAAGTTGGACGTTCTATTTGCTGCTCATTAGCCAGCCGGCTTACTTTGAAGAAGTCTTTGGATTGGAAATTAGCAAGGTATTTAGATGCAAGATGAATCTTCGACATGCGTATATGTATGTATGTATGTCTTTATTTGTATAGCGCCATAAATGTACATAGCGCTTCACAGTAGTAATACATGTCATATAAATAACAAATATAAATAACAGATCATGGGAATAAGTGCTTCAGACATATTGTAAAAGTAACATTAAGGAAGGAGTCCCTGCTCCGAGGAGCTTACAATCTAATTGGTAGGTAGGGAGAACGTACAGAGACAGTAGGAGGGAATACTAGTAAGTGCGTCTGCAGGGGGCCAAGCTTTGTGTCATGTGTCCATGATTATCCAGTGCTACTCATATGCTTCTTTAAGCAGATGTGTCTTAAGGTGGGTCTTAAAGGTGGATAGCGAGGGGGCTAGTCGGGTATTGAGGGGAAGGGCATTCCAGAGGTGTGGGGCAGAAAGTGAGAAAGGTTTAAGGCGGGAGAGAGCTTTAGATACAAAGGGGGTAGAAAGAAGACATCCTTGAGAAGAACGCAAGAGTCGTGATGGTGCATAGCGAGAAATTAGGGCTGAGATGTAATGAGGGGCAGAAGAATGTAAAGCTTTAAAAGTGAGCAGTAGAATTGAGTGTGAGATACGCGATTTAATCGGAAGCCAGGAGAGGGATTTCAGGAGGGGAGATGCGGAGACAGATTTAGGAAAGAGTAGAGTGATTCTGGCAGCAGTGTTTAGGATAGATTGTAGGGGAGACAGGTGAGAGGCAGGAAGGCCGGACAGCAGGAGGTTACAGTAATCAAGACGGGAGAGAATGAGGGCCTGATTCAGAGTTTTAGCAGTTGAGTAACAGAGAAAAGGGCGTATCTTTGTGATATTGCGGAGGAAAAAGCGACAAGTTTTAGAAACGTTTTGAATATGAGAGGAGAATGAGAGAGAGGAATCAAGTGTGACCCCTAGGCAGCGTGCTTGGGCTACTGGGTGAATGATCGTATTTCCAATAGCAATGTGGAAGGATGTAGTAGGGCCAGGTTTGGTAGGTAGTATAAGGAGCTCTGTTTTTGCCATGTTAAGTTTCAGTCGGCGGATGGCCATCCAGGATGATATTCCAGAGAGGCATTCAGAAACTTTGGTCTGTATAGCAGGTGTAAGGTCAGGGGTTGAAAGGTAAATTTGTGTGTCGTCAGCATAGATGTGATATTTAAACCCAAAAGATGTGATTAGGTCACCTAGAGAGAGTGTGTAGAGAGAAAAGAGAAGGGGTCCCAGGACAGAGCCCTGGGGTACCCCCACAGAGAGATCAATAGAGGAGGAGGAGGTGTTAGCAAAAGAGACACTGAAGGTACGATGGGAGAGGTACGAGGAGATCCAGGATAAAGCTTTGTTCCGAATACCAAGAGTATGGAGAATGTGAAGGAGAAGAGGGTGGTCCACGGTGTCGAATGCTGCAGAGAGGTCGAGTAATATGAGCAGAGTGTAATGACCTCTGTCTTTGGCAGCGTGGAGGTCGTCAGTTATTTTAGTGAGGGCTGTTTCAGTAGAGTGAGCAGTGCGGAAGCCAGATTGTAGAGGGTCTAGTACAGAATAGGTGTTGAGAAAGTGTAGCAATCGAGAGAATACAAGACGTTCAAGGAGTTTGGAGGCAAAAGGCACGAGGGAGACAGGTCGATAGTTAGAAGGACAGGTAGGGTCAAGCTTGCTGTTTTTGAGTAATGGTATAACGGTTGCATGCTTGAAGGATGAAGGAAAGGTACCAGAGTAGAGGGAAGAGTTAAAGATCTGTGTGAGCATAGGGATTATAGAAGGAGCAAGAGGTTTTAGGAGATGGGAGGGAATGGGATCAAGAGGGCAAGTGGTAGAGGGAGAATATATAATCATACCCAGTGGGTGAAATGTGGTGAAACAGTTTTTAAGGAATGCCACTATTTTTGTTTATTTATCAACAGTATTAATTGTAGATCTTCAGAGAATTCGTGCTTTAAGGAAGGAATATGCCCCCTATTTTGGGATGGTTGAATGGGCAAAATGAGGTTACAGCCTCACAGTGAAGTCCCCACCACTCTACAGGGTAAATCCACAGAGCTCTGTTAAATCTGGGCTACTAATGTGATGTCACCTAAATTGGTAACGCCCGTTAACTTCCCTGAGTTTAACGGGTTTCCACCAAGCTTAATCTATGCAAAACGAACGGCCATTGGTGATCTCATTAACATTAGTCTTAACGCCATGTGACGTTAACACTGCCTTGCGTTAGCTTCAAATAACAAGGCGTTATACTTGTCTTGCCCAAAGGTGGCGTTACTTCCATGAAGATCCTGAGTAGGTGTTTAATAAAAGTAACAAAGCGAGGACAGGAGAGGAAAAGAACCCTGTAAATAATAATATGATAGTTAAAATCAGACCTAACTGTGGTCCTACACTTATCCAGAATCTGTAACGGATCTATTTCAGGGTCTAGATGTAAGTAACACCCACCTTTAGCTCAGACCTTTAAATTGCTGCGTTACCTGTAACAGAGCTCTGTGGATATCCGTTGCTAGAGGGGACACCTCTTCTGCATATCATTAGCACTAACATCCGTTATAGTAACACAAGGGCTCGTTACGGCGGAAAACAGTAACGTATCATTACTAAGCTTTGAAAATCCCTGTTAGCAGTCCCTGTGAGCAGTTAATGAGACATTAACTGAAGTTAAGATTTAGTTAAGTCATTAATGGAGCTCTGTGGATCTACCCCAATAAGGGTTAAATGCTGGCTCCTCTCTGTGTTGATTTAAATTAGGTGGGGATGTTGTCTGCTGTGCCGCATCTGGTGATGACAATTATTGTGCCTATTGGAGGGCAAATCGCAGACTTCCTACGAAGCAAGAATATACTGTCAACAACTACTGTGCGGAAGATAATGAACTGTGGAGGTGAGATGCATAGTAATTAACTTAATACGTCAGTGCCAGACAGGGCCAGCCAGTAACAGATTGCAAAGTAGCACTAAAGGGGTCAAAGTGCACACCATCAACTTCAAATAAATATACAGCTGAACCCCGTTATAACGCGGTGCTTGGGGTCCACATAATGCGACCACGTTATAATCAATCTATATATAATCAATCAATATAATATCAATCTATATATAAATACACACACACACATATATCTATATATAGATAGATATATAGATATATAGATATATAAATATATACTGTGTCCCTCCTTACTCCCTCCCTCCCGATCGGGTGCGCGGCGGCCATTTAAAAAAAAAATTCGCGCGACCCTGGTTCTAGCGTGGTCGGATCGGGTGGCCCCCGAGGACCGCGCTATAACGGGGTTATATATATATATATACAGCTCAACCCCGTTATAGCGCGGTCCTCGGGGGCCACCCGATCCGACCACGCTAGAACCGGGGTCGCGCTAATTTTTTTTTTAAAAGGCCGCCGCGCGCCCCATCGAGAGGGAGGGAGGAAGGAGGGAAGGAAGGAAGAGGTGGCCGGAAGCCCTACACGTCCCCCAGCAGCGGCCCTCCGAGTCCAGCCGCAACCTGCTCCTTACCTCCCACAACCGGCATCCACCCCCTCCACTGGCATCCACTTCCTCCCCCCCCGAGGCCCCCACACCTACCGGCCCTCCTCGGCATAATCTGTTTTTGGCCTAGCCACGCGTGGAGGATATCCTGTTGCTCGCATCCCATTGGCTGGTACAGTCCCATGTGCTGCAGTCCCTCCCTCTAGGGATTCTGGGACTTGTTTTTTCATATATTTGCCAGCCTAATAGTTAAGCACTTTGCATTCAAGTGGAAGACCTCTGTCCATGTGGCTTATGGCTATTCTTTATCTACCACGAGAGAGTCAATAATTGACCTGCGCATTCTGCATGGACCCCCTCTTTTTTTACAATGTACTGTACACTGTGAATACTGGCAGCGATACAAAAAAACATGAATTATGCTTTGCTGTATTTACTGCTGGAACTTTGTACAGGGTGAGGGATAGGAGTCCTTGTTAGCTGGACTCTGCAAATGATTCTCTTCCCACACATAGTGCTCTTTTATTACCGTTGAGAAATGTTATGTTATTACGACCATGGCCTGAGTTTAGATCATGCAATCATTATGTGTTGCTCTAGGGTTTGGCATGGAAGCGACTCTTCTCCTGGTTGTTGGGTACTCTCACAGTAAGGGAGTGGCTATAACATTCCTGGTCCTTGCTGTAGGCTTCAGTGGATTCGCCATTTCCGGTAAGAACACAAATCTCGTCTTTCATTGTTTTATCTCTTACACAATATACTGTATGAGGAAGGTGTACATCCTTTTACAGCATGTATAGCTCTATACTCCAATCGGCATATTACCTAAAAGGTTTGTATGTTACATGCAGTAAGAAGAAGCTTATTTGTGAAGCTTTGGTACATTGTCAGTCAGCCTAGAACCCATCTGCGAAATTATTTATTTCCTGGTATTAAAATCTAACATAAGATTAAACTCTTTGCTTGAGTTAAAAAAATAAATATCCGGCACTAAGTGGGTTATTAATTAAACGGATTGTGCTAAATGGGACACTATTGCACGGAATGTCATATTAAAGTCAATGCCCCTTGACACTGTCGCTGTTGAAAGAAGAACCCCAAATAAGTGTAACTTGTGATGTGCATTGATATCCTCTGATACACACATAATATCTTGAATTTAAAGACGCACTTAGTGTACCTATCATGCTTTATAAAAACACAATAAATGCATACCATTATGTCTTTTAAAATTTCAGCAATCATTAGATTTTGTGTTTCTCTTTCATCTGCTCATTTATGTTTCTATGTTATAACAGGGCATATTCCCGGCTGATATAAGTACTTATGTTTATATTTTCACTAGGGTTCAATGTTAATCACTTGGATATTGCCCCTCGTTATGCCAGCATCTTGATGGGAATTTCTAATGGTGTCGGCACATTATCTGGAATGGTTTGTCCTATCATTGTTGGAGCAATGACAAAGAACAAGGTACAAGTAATTTCTTATGGGTTTGACTGAATATTGATGATCAAGTCTATTCTTGGAAAACCCAGACAATGACAGCCCTTAGGAGTAACCCATGAATTACACTGCCTGTAAATAGAATACTGAATGATGATCCCCATCATGTGAAGTTAAAAGCCTCACTCACAGAGTTTTACAGGACTGAAGTCTTGACCTGAGCCTAAGGAGGTTGTTGAGCAGAGGGTGTGTGGGGGAGGGGAAGGGGAAGAGAAGTAGGAGAGGTCCTCACCTACTGACAGGAGTCTCTGTCTGGGAGGTCAAGGAGAAGGAGACACGTTGAGGAACGGGTGACATCAGTTCAGGCAAAAGGCAAGGCCACCCTCCTCCGCCAAGACCAGGACAACTAGCTCTTTCCCACTGTCGGCAACCCTAATAGTTAATGTAGGTTTACCAGCTGTTATTCAAGCACTATAAAGGAGACAATGCGACAAATTCGTTTTACCAAACAACAATAAAATATGGAATATTTCAAGAAGACGTTTAAACTTCTGGACACATTTCCACCTGTGGTAGTTTATATATATATATATATATATATATATATATATATATATATAAAAAATATTTATTATAATAATTTTATTTTCTTTGGTGAAGTGAAACATCTTGTTTTTTTTTTTTCTCCAGTTTGATATTTTTTGGTAAATCCAGTTTGTGGGATTTATATGTTGTTACTTTTTTTCCTCACAGACACGGGAAGAATGGCAGTATGTCTTCCTGATCGCAGCTCTTGTTCATTATGGTGGTGTTATATTCTACGGATTATTTGCTTCTGGGGAGAAGCAGCCATGGGCAGACCCTGAACAAACAAGTGACGAGAAGTGTGGCTTTATCAATGAAGATGAACTAGCTGAGGAAACAGGGGACATTAGTCAAAATTATATCAATTATGGTACCACAAAATCTTACGGTGCTACTACGCAGGTTAATAGTGCATGGCCTGACGGCTTTGAAAAGAGAGAAGAATTTGTACAAGAAGAAGGACAAGAGTCATATAATTACAAGGAAGAAGGAAACTATTCGTAACAAAGCTCAATATAACTAGATATTTTTTGTAGTGTCCGTGATGAAATTCATTGTGGTTGTTTGCACAATCGTGGTGTGAACATGTTAAGCACACGCATACATCAAACAGCAGATCTTGCTCTGAAGACGAGTTACCATTGAGGTGCAATCTATACAAGTTGTGACACATCATCACCTCCATCTAGACATGTCCATTCTTGGAACCATCGAGATTTGAGTTTACAAACCATTGCCATCAAGGTTACTAGTTACTTATCTAATACAAGAGCAGTATCTCGGCTAGTGGGTCAAAGCACAATTAACGAAAGCACATCTGAACCTTACATAGGAAGGTCCCAACTAATTTACTATTGAGATAGAGCTACTAGCCATTGGTTATACACATGCACATGTACAACTAAAATATTATGATGTAGAGTGAGAGTTAGCTTTTTTTTTTTGTCCCACACAGAACAAATGACACTTGGCAAAACAACCAGTTTTTTGAAGGGGAAATACTGCTTATGTTGCAGTGGAGAGGGGCACCAGTGTGTGTCTAAAACTCTATTGATTAATATTAACCAGAAAAAAAAATATTCACTGGTTGAATATATGTTTGTTAAAAAAAAAATACTACAGTTTTGCCCTGAAATATATGCAGAAAGTACCACCAACTTTCAGTGTTAAATCTTATTATTGTTAATGGGAAAAGACGGGAAACTAAAAATATGTGAACAAGAGAGAAATAGAAACCTTGTTGAATCAACATGTTAGAAGACTTAACCACAGGAAATGCGTAAACTTAGATTGAATAAGAGTGAAATCATATAAAATGAGTTCATATTTTAAGCCTGTGTTACTTACCTAGAATATTTGGCCAGTCAATTCTCAAGGTTTGGATATTGCCTCTTTTTGTGGCAAAAAAATAAGAACTCTAATCACAACATTAGAGATGGCACTGACAGCAGCTCATACTTCAAAAGACGGTCAAGTACTGTATACAGGTATGTGTACATGTTGGTGAATATTTGCCATGTGCATATATGTACTAAGACATACTGTATATGACATTGTAACATCTTCTATGAGACTATAAACTCCACAGTTACTTAATATTGAGCACAATGGCAAAAAATTTAAATAAGTGCAAAATAGTCTGTTGATTTGTCTAAAGCTCAGGTTTTATCTGAAATCTGTGGATATTTAAAAAAAAAAAAAAAAAAGAGTACTGACATTTGTTTCCAGTCTTGTGTATTAAGCTCATTGTTGATCCCCAGGAATTGATTTTCCCTTGTATGTCAGATTATTATTCCAAAAAGATATGGCCAATCCTACATACTACAACATCCACCTTTAAACAAAAATAACAACTCAACGAGCTTGTATGATACATCAGTAGAAGCGTATTTGTGAAGTAATGGTACATTGTAATCAGCCCAGAACACAACCGTGAAATTATTTATTTCCTGGTATTTAAATCTTTGCCTAAGTTAAAATAATATCAGGATGTTACTCATTAAACAGTGAAGAATCAAATGGGTAACTATGATTGTGCTATCGTGCCCCAATTGACACTTTCACACTTGAATGAATAACCAACGAAGAATTGATCGCACTTGAAAGACAAACTCTTTACTGTTAGGGTACCAGGAAGTAAATGGGGTTGAGAAAAATGCTAGTTACGTCAGCAATGCAATGTTGGACATTGTACTGTATTTGTAGCGCTAAAATGTGAGAATAACAAAAAAAAAATAAGAGGTTTTTTTTACACTTATTTCAGACATGGTGGAAATGTTCTTTGAATTCCTCAATAAAAATATCAAAAATAGTGGGATTTTAATGTGTTAATTACTCAAGTGTTTAAATATAGCAGATAAACTCATAAAGATGCCACAGATATAGGCCTGGCTTTAGCAAGAGGATTATTTAGTTGCATTATTTTAGCATTTTAAATTGATGTACCGAGCAATAAGTTCAATACCAACAGCGTAACCTTCTTTTCTACATATGACCTTACATTAGATTGTTTGGCATTTGTTCTTTTTTTTTTTTTTTTTTTTATAGTCCAATTGGCATCAACAATGACCCAAACAATACAAAAGGATACAAACAATTTTATCATGATACATTTCCCAACAAATGACAAATCTGTGTGTGTGTGATCCCTGCTGAATTTTGTATCTGTTCATTGTACCGTTTTAGTGATTGGAGGCCCAGCTACTGCATTATAAATCTTGAGGATTCTTTAAAAATGCAAAAAGATACTTGGCCTTGATTGAGAATATGAGAACATTTTTTTTCTTCTTTGTGCCTCAAAGTGATGTGAAATGTGATCATAGCTTTCGCTGCGTTTAATGAAAAGGTGTGGGCAGTGTCACTTATGTTGGTGCAAAAAGTGTTAATAAAATGCTATATTTATCTTTTTGTAAAAAAAAAAAAAAAAAGAAAGAAAAGATATATATGGTTTGTTTTGCTCTTATAATGTCTTTCGTTGCATATTTCCTAGAAATTATTACCATGCTACAACATAAATGAGTGCAGAGTATGATAAAACCAACTAAGTCTTCTCTTACTTGGGTACAATCATTTGCACACATCTGATGCAATACGCAGTGTCGTTTTGCGCATCAGTAAAGAGTTGTATGTTCAGCATAATGAATACATTGACAATGAATGTCCTGAAAATAAATATTGCTATTTGGTTGAAAGATACTTCCAAGACCTAATGCAATTAACAGTATACATAATAAATAATTAAATCTAAGACAACCTTCACAGCAAAATCACCACGTGTACTTTCAAACATATACTTGCCATGATACTACTAATGCTGAGAAAGATCAGAGAGCCGCAGTGAGAAGTTCGAAGATGCAGTACGAGGCTGAAGTGTTCAATTAGTCCAAGTTTGTTCTAGGTACGTACGTATTCTAAAATATACTAGCTATGTAATGTATGCATCAACTTAGAGAAAAGTGTGTTTAGACGCACTGGTTTATGTATGCGGCATATGTATGACCGGAAGAAGGTGTATTGGCGGTGCACAGCATAAAGAATTCAGATCTGGACTGCCGGTTGTCATGGTAACTTATGACAAGATATAATAAACACCAAATATCTGGGTTGAACTGAACGAGGCTTATATATAATAAAATATATTTATTCCTTAAAAAGGTGAACACAGCAATATAGTACAATTAACAGGCAAGAATGTAACACTTGCTTAGGGTTGGGGAATGGAGAAGTATCAGCTAGCAATTCTCCAGCAATCCGGTGACATCCGAGGTGGAATCAGAAGAACAAGAACTGTAGGGTTGACACAGTTTATATACCTTTGTAACCCTATTCTTAACATTGAATACAGACTATTGGTGAACAATTATCTGTATCCAATCCCTAACGTGGAGACACAGATTAACCCATGCCCCCCAGCTAGTTAGCCCATGCGTACTGGGACTCTGAGGGTCTTATTTCTGTAGTCCCATAATTAAATCAGGGGCGACGACCAGTCTACCAGATTAAGTATTTGGCAGGATCTTCATTGTTTGTAGGTGTAGATATAACACTTACAAACCACTCCAGTTTGATGCTTCTCCGCCCTCAGGTAAACAGTTAGAGTAGCAGAGTCTTTTGATCAGTACTTGGTTCCTAGACTTTGGGTCGCCCCCTGACCATTTGCATTCCTTTGTGTGAAGGAATCTGCGCGGGTTTTTATCCCCGCCTTGGAATACAATCTTAAAGTTAAAACACAGACATATTAAAATATCCGGTTCTGTTGGGTCCAGCGAGTCCAAACTTTCCGGATCTTAATGCCGGAACTCGGACATCATATGATCCAAGTTTCAGCCTGCTGTGACCTTCAGAACCGGAGATACACAAATACCACTTAAACCGTTTCATACTTTAACACAAAATTCTCCGCTGTAAAATAAATCACAGTTTGTCACTATACAACTATTAACCCTTGCCCTCCCTGATGGATCCTGGTGTGTGTGTGTGGTGCAGACACTGACATTATAATGAAACATGGGAACATACATTTTCCTGACATGACAAGGTGTAAGCCACATTCCTGGACCGCAGTCCAGTTAACCCCTTGCCTCCCTGGTGAGGTCAGGGGGTGGCCATATGGGGTGCAACCCCTTTAATACTGGGCCAACCCCCCTCTCCCTCTCCCTCTCCCTCTCCACCGGTGCTAATAGCAACAAAACTTTAATGGCAAATACAAAAAGGAGAGAGCCACTCTAACACGTTTTGCGCCGGCTATGGGGCTTTGTCAAAGATTAAGCATATGTATGACCAGTTTCTTACCTCTGATGCAGAATGTTATACTTGCGCCATTTCCGATAAGGCGGGTGTTTTGGGGCAAATAAAATGCAAAAAGATGTGTCGCAGAGAGATGCAGACTGTGACACATCTCATTATAATCTGTGAATCACGTAACTCTTCTCCAGCTCCTCCTACTGAGCCTCCCTAAGGTGCAAGCTAAGGCAGACGGGGCAAAACAAGAACAACATTCTTTGATACTAAGGTGCAGGGTTACAATGCCCCATTTTTACTCAAAAATTACCATCATATATAGACCCCACACAGTGGAATATTAAAGTCTCATATTGTTTCTTCTCTGAAGCGCTTGAAATTCTTCTGATTTATTTATTTAGTTTGCACAGCCCATTGAAAAAAAAACGACTGTGTCCTACAGTATAGTCAATTTTATCCTGATGAAGTAAATCCCACAAAGATGATTGTATATTTAACAGATTATTTTCCATATAACTGGAAGTGGGAGGTCCTCTGGAGCTGAGCCGTGTTACTCCGATGTTTTAGAAACTCCCTGACATTCCATGCATTCGTATTATAAATCTCTCAAATTTGACCACATTGTTTTTGTTGTTGTTTCTGTGGGGTTATTCATGAAACTAAAGTCATTGGGCGTGTCTGTGCGATAGTATTATAATTGGCAGTATCACAGACGAATACATAACCCCCCTAACACTGATATTTCGGGTATCAAGGAGTTCCAAGATGTCAGAATATCGCAGGTCAGCTCCAAATGATCCCTCGTTGTAGGTAATCCAAAAACAAGCAATGGGAGAGGGGAGATTGCTTCTTCGATCTTATTTTTTTTAAATACAAATTAATTAAATTTCTGCTGATCCAGATTATATCCTCATTTTGAAATCCCACTGTACTTTTTGGAGATATACTGTACAGTGGCGAGAAAACTGTGTGAACCCCAATGAAAATGATGGAAATTCCATAGTTTTTCCATGATAACCTTGAATCAAAATCATTTTTTTCTTAAATATCCAATAGGGTTTATATTAACCAATTTCATGTCTTTTGGATCAAAAGATGTATGAATTAGACAATTGGTAATTAAGAGCCAAGGTACAGTATGTGCAAAATTAAGTGAAACCTTGTTTTTAACAGCTAAATTAAAGGGGATAATTAGAAGCAGATGTTTAAATAGTTAGGTAGATCTTCAGGGGTGAGTTTGAGAGGCCCCACCCTATTTACAAAACAGAAACTTTGTCAGTTTGGTCTTCACCATGCAGGTGTGTGGAAACATGTCATGCCACGAACAAAAGAAATCTCAGAGGACCTCAGAAAAGCAGCTATTGATGTTCATCAGTCTAGAAAGGGTTACACAATTACAGCTCAACCCCGTTATAGCGCGATCCGCTACAACGCGGATCTGCTTATAACGCGGTCTGAGCGTGGCTCCCGATTTAATAACATCTCCAAGTTTTTTGGTTTTTTTCCGAAATGGCAGCCGTGCGAGGACTTACCCGGCATCTGCAGCTCTCTTCTTTCTGCAGCTCTCTCCTCTCTCCCTGCTTCATTAGGCTACGTCCACGTGCTTGGTGCAAATCTCCAAGGTTTTTGTTTTTTTATAACGTTCATTGCTTTATTGTATAAAGCAAATTGGACTCAGTAATAATATATGCACCTGGATTGAAAACTGGTTGAAGGACAAACAACAGAGGGTAGTCATAAATGGAACCTTTTCAGGTTGGGCTAAAGTCGTGAGTGGAGTACCTCAGGGATCGGTAATGGGACCTCTACTTTTAACTTGTTTATTAATGACCTTGAGGTTGGCATCGAGAGCAAAGTCTCCATCTTTGCTGATGATACTAAATTATGTAAGGTTGTAGAATCAGAGCAGGATGTAATTTCTCTCCAGAAGGACTTGGAGAGACTGGAAACGTGGGCAGGTAAATGGCAGATGAGGTTTAATACAGATAAATGTAAGGTTATGCATTTGGGATGCAAGAATAAACTGGCAACTTACAAATTAAATGGGGATAAACTGGGGGGAATCCTTGATGGAGAAGGATTTAGGAGTGCTTGTAGACAGCAGGCTTAGCAATAGTGCTCAAAGTCATGCAGTAGCTGCAAAGGCAAACAAGATCTTATCTTGCATTAAAGGGGCAATGGGTGGAAGGGAAGTAAACATCATTATGCCCCTTTCCAAAGCATTAGTAAGACCACACCTTGAATATGGAGTACAATTTTGAGCACCACTCCTTAGAAAACACATTCTGTAACAAAAAGATAGGGCTGAGAAAAGCCACCAAATTAATGAAAGGGATGGACAACCTAACTTTTTTTTTTTTTTTTTTTTTTTTAAATAAAATATTTTACCAGGAAGTAATACATTGAGAGTTGCCTCTTGTTTTCAAGTATGTCCTGGGCACAAAGTTAAGACAAATAATACATGTTTACAAATACAGTTACATAATGAGCAGGGTATACATTATATACAAAACATTGCATGCACAGTTAAAGATAATTTATAGTATGGGCATATGAAACAGTTACAGACCAGATTAAAATGTGTGACAGCCTTTGATTTGAAAGAACTTAGACTGGTGGTGGATGTAAGAGTCTCTGGTAGGTTGTTCCAGTTTTGGGGTGCACGGTAAGAGAAGGAGGAGCGGCCGGATACTTTGTTGAGCCTTGGGACCATGAACAGTCTTTTGGAGTCTGATCTCAGGTGATAGGTGCTGCATGTGGTAGGGGTGAGGAGCTTGTTCAGGTAACTTATGAGGAGAGGCTAGCTAAATTTGATTTATTTGCATTAGAAAAGAGGAGTCTAAGATGGGATATGATAACTATATACAAATATATTCGGGGACAGAACAAGGAGCTTTCAATTGAACTATTCATCCCAAGGGCAGTACAAAGGACTTGGGAGCATCCCTTTAGGTTGTAGGAAAGGAGATTTCACCAGCAACAAAAGAACGAGTTCTTTAGAGTAAGGGCAGTTAAAATGTGGAATTCATTACCCATGGAGACTGTGATGGCAGATACAATAAATTTGTTCAAAAAAAGGTTGGACATCTTTTTAGAAAGGAAAGGTATACATGGATATACCAAATAAGTATACATGGGAAGGATGTTGATCCAGGGATTAATACGATTGCCAATTCTTGGAGTCGGGAAGGAATTAATTTTTTCCCTTATGAGATATCATTGCCTCCCTCTGGATCAATAAGTAAGTATAGATATAGGATAAAGTATCTGTTGTCTAAATTTAGCATAGGTTGAACTTGATGGACGTACGTCTTTTTTTCAACCTCATCTACTATGCAACTATGTAACCCCGAAGTCTGGCGCTTTACTGGCTCTTGAATCAGAGGAAGATAAGAAGATTAGATTGACTTTATATATGGTGACATCTCTATCATTTATTACAATGTTTGTATATTGTCCTTTCTCTTATTGAGTGGAATATATCTCATTATAAACTAAAAAGTATTCTTTTTTTTTTTTTTTTTAATTTGCTATCTTTTTTTCACAATGATTCCTTTTAAGCACGGATTTAATAGAAGATGCTGCTTTGTGCATGTTTCGGAAGAGGATTGATAAAAGAGCTGTTGAGTTTTAAAAAAAAAAAATTGTCACGGCTGAATGAAAGGCACAAAGAGGATCTGTACAAAAGAATAAAGAATTCTCCTTTAGTCTGCAGATAAAAAAAATCCGGGCCATATCCGAGATCAAGGCCACACTGTGAGAAACTCATGCTATGGTGCTACTTCTCGTGGCTGCTAACATCATGTATCTATTCTGCAATGTATTGATTCCTGCGTGGGATATGTTCTCAACACATTTACTATTTTAATGTGGATGTGCTACAGATGTAGCAGACGTTATTGCACGATATTTGAAGCAAAATTTACCGCAGCTCTGTTTAAACATATGGTACCATGCGCAACAATTTTTTAACGCAAACAATATTGAATGTTTTGGGTTTTGGTTTTTTTTTTTGCAGACAATGCATTGCGTTAATGGGAGCAATAACGTCTGCTACAACTACATATGGAATTAAAGCAACCCTAAATTTGGACCGACCACATACGATATGAGCAGGACAGAGCCCCTACCAATTTTCCAATTAGTGCAGGTATAATATACCACAGTGTCAGTCTGCACATCACCCTCCATTGAAGAGCAGGTGAATGTATAAGGCTGACAGAAAGAAATATGCGTAAGTTTTATTATATTCACATTACTGAATTTGTGCACCCACAGTTTACCTCCTATAGTAAGCTAATGATGATACTGGCTTTGGCCAGCTTGTAATTGCACTACTCACAAAAGCATATGCTTTATTTGGCCCCTTCAGGGCTTTCTCATATTTTTCACTAGTGCATGGGACAATAATTACATATATTCAGTGTAGGTACCTGCTAAATGTGGTTGTGACGTGGCTGCAGGCTTATAACGCTTTGGCCAAAGGGTTTAACTAAATAACCCTTACTTATTTTAGCTTAATTGGTAGGAGCGCAGGAATCGTTCTTTTTGTTTTTCTATATGTAAGGCCTATCTTTTTACCAGCAGCAAACTTCTATATTGAGGAGCGCGGTAATATGTACAGTCTTCCACATATGAGCATGCTGCAATACAACATGGATTAAGCACTTCTAAGTTCTTCATAGAAGGCTGAATACACAAATATTATTGTGCCTCTACCTATGATTATAGTTTAGCATGTTATTGACTAAACGCTGTGTTCATTCCCCAATCCTCAAACCAATTATCAACAGACAAACCATACTGTTAATTTGAACTCCTCACTAAGGAGGCCTACAAGTCGGTAACATCGCAGTTACTTCCACCATACTTACAGTTATTTGTTTATTTCACAACTCTACATGTATTTAAAAAAAGGCGAGTCCCAATATCTGCTAGAGGAACCTTACATTATCTTTCAATGCATTGCCTAAGAGGCCAAAGTGTGTATATCTTTATTTTTGTAGTATCATCCATGCACAAAAGGCTGCGCTTATACACAAAGCGGCCGAACGTGCGACGCTGTGCACCGTCAAAACAAATCCATGTTTTCCACTGAGCGCGCACTAAGTGCACCCGACCGCACGGGCGAATGAGGCGGCCAAGTGCGCGAATTTAGAGCAGATCTGGCAAATTTATTTCCCCGAGTCACGGCCGCTCACGTCGTGGCCACGCCTCCCGATGTCTCCTACATGCAGTGCAGGTTTCGGGCGTGCGCAACGCCCTGATGCTGGTATAATCGCAGCCTAACACTTCACTGCAGTCATTAACATTACAAAAGTTATGAGATATAAGGGAACAAGAGCTACAGACAAAAACGTCAACATTAGGAAAATGAGTCACTGAAGAGCTTAGAACCTAAATTCACTGTTTACGGTGTTGTTGGCAGGACTTCTCCTAAATGTTCTAAACAAGTGGTGAGAATATAAACAGATTAATAGTTCATTAATTCATGTTCCACTAAGGTAGCCAAGGGGGTAGGTAGTGTATGTAGCACCCTTGGGGTATGACAAGTTATCTTAGTGGGTTCCTACAGGTAGTTAAGGGATTAAATCCCTTTACAGCCCTGTAACAGGGACTTATCACTGTTTGAGTATCTCCCCCTCCTCATACCTTCCCCTCCCCTCCTCATACCTTCCCCTCCCCCTCATACCTTCCCCTCCCCCTCATACCTGCCCCATCCCTCCTCCTCCCCTCCCCATACTTTCCCCTCAGCTCCTCATACCTTCCCCTAGCTCCTCATATTTCCCCCTCCTCATACTTTCCCCTCTGCTCCTCATACCTTCCCCTCCCCCTCCTCATACCTTCCCCTCCCCTCCTCATACCTTCCCCATCCCTCCTCATACCTTCCCCATCCCTTCCCTCCTCATACCTTCCCCTCAGCTCCACATATCTCCCCCTCCTCATATCTCCCCCTCCTCATACCTTCCCCTTAGCTCCTCATATCTCCCCCTCCTCATACCTTCCCCTCAGCTCCTCATATCTCCCCCTCCTCATACCTTCCACTCAGCTCCTCATATCTCCCCCTCCTCATACCTTCCCCTCATATCTCCCCCTCATACCTTCCCCTCCTCATACCTTCCCCCCAGCTCCTCATATCTCCCCCTCCTCATACCTCCCCCCAGCTCCTCATATCTCCCCCTCCTCATACCTCCCCCTCCTCATACCTTCCCCCCAGCTCCTCATATCTCCCCCTCCTCATACCTTCCCCCCAGCTCCTCATATCTCCCCCTCCTCATACCTCCCCCTCCTCATACCTTCCCCCCCAGCTCCTCATATCTCCCCCTCCTCATACCTTCCCCCCAGCTCCTTATATCTCCCCCTCCTCCTACCTTCCCCCCAGCTCCTCATATCTCCCCTCCTCATACCTTCCCCTCAGCTCCTCATATCTCCCCTCCTCATAACTCCACCTCAGCTCCTCATATCTCCCCCTCCTCATACCTCCCCCTCCTCATACCTTCCCCCCAGCTCCTCCTACCTCCCCCTCCTCATACCTTCCCCCCAGCTCCTCATATCTCCCCCTCCTCATACCTTCTCTCCCAGCTCCTCATATCTCCCCCTCCTCATACCTTCCCCTCAGCTCCTCATATCTCCCCCTCATACCTCCCCCTCCTCATACCTTCCCCCCAGCTCCTCATATCTCCCCCTCCTCATACCTTCCCCCCAGCTCCTCATATCTCCCCCTCCTCATACCTCCCCCTCCTCATACCTTCCCCCCAGCTCCTCATATCTCCCCCTCCTCATACCTTCCCCCCAGCTCCTCATATCTCCCCCTCCTCATACCTTCCACTCAGCTCCTCATATCTCCCCCTCCTCATACCTTCCCCTCATATCTCCCCCTCCTCATATCTCCCCCTCATACCTTCCCCTCCTCATACCTTCCCCCCAGCTCCTCATATCTCCCCCTCCTCATACCTCCCCCTCCTCATACCTTCCCCCCCCAGCTCCTCATATCTCCCCCTCCTCATACCTTCCCCCCAGCTCCTTATATCTCCCCCTCCTCCTACCTTCCCCCCAGCTCCTCATATCTCCCCTCCTCATACCTTCCCCTCAGCTCCTCATATCTCCCCTCCTCATAACTCCCCCTCAGCTCCTCATATCTCCCCCTCCTCATACCTCCCCCTCCTCATACCTTCCCCCCAGCTCCTCCTACCTCCCCCTCCTCATACCTTCCCCCCAGCTCCTCATATCTCCCCCTCCTCATACCTTCTCTCCCAGCTCCTCATATCTCCCCCTCCTCATACCTTCCCCTCAGCTCCTCATATCTCCCCCTCCTCATACCTCCCCCTCCTCATACCTTCCCCCCAGCTCCTCATATCTCCCCCTCCTCATACCTTCCCCCCAGCTCCTCATATCTCCCCCTCCTCATACCTTCCCCTCAGCTCCTTCTAATACACACAGACAGACAGGAGACACATACACAGACAGACAGGACAGACAGGAGACACACACATAGACAGACAGCACACATAGGATACAGACAGCATACACACACACACACACACACACACACACACACACACACACACACACACACACACACACTACCTCTCCCTCACTGAGAAGCAGCTCACTCCACCCGGTACTAAGCCCCGCCCCCGAAATCCTCTGACCTCCAACCAATCCCCTTCTAATCTCTAAGCCCAGCCCCCCCTTTGCATTCTAACATGGAAATAATACTACCCGGCTGCCGCATCCTCCTCCTTGGCGCCACCGCCGCTCGCTCGCTCCCCCCGTGCAACCCCCCGCGCACCGTCGCCGACTCCCCCGCACACAGGGGGAGAAAAACCAGGACATACCCGGGACGGACGGGCAACCGGGACAGGCCAGCAAAAACCAGGACTGTCCCGGCAAAAACGGGACGAATGGTAACCCTAGGTTTAGTTATTCTCCAAAGTGGAGTAGGCCTTTATTTTGTTTATTTTTGTATGTTTTTTGTCCTGGAACTAGAATCATAGTTCTGTTCCCTTTCCCCTTTTGCAGCTCTGCCTGCTGGCCCTTTATGTTGTAGTACTTTCCCTGCAGTTATTATTCCCAGTGCAGGCGATATGGATACATTAGTTTCTTTATATCAGGGGTGGGGAACCTTTTTTCTGCCAAGGGCCATTTTGATATTTATAAAATCATTCGAGAGCCATACAAAATTATCAACTTAAAAATTATACTGGACACCTAACAAGCTCCTATTGAACCCCCAAAATAACCACAACATATATATAAGCATATTAGTGTCACAGAGGAGTGCTACTGAGCATGGCAATATATATTTAAAACCAGAGACAGAACATAAAACACAGACAAAGCTCAGTTTTAGCACATCTAGTGAAACTCATACACGGTACAGTGCCTAAATATATATGTATAAATATCTATTAAGTAAAATGGTCTTTTAGTTTGACATTTTTGGCCAAAATTGTTGTAAGCCCCTAAGCCAACTTCACGGCAGACCACAATTCAGGGGTCCCTAACGCTAATATAAATTCTTAATAACCTGTGTAATAACAGGAAGAATGATTTATAGTAAATCTGTCAATATTAGTTGCAAATATTTAGGCACTGTACCGTGTATGAGTTTCACTAGATGTGCTAAAACTGAGCTTTGTCTGTGTTTTATGTACTGTCTCTGGTTTTAAATATATATTGCCATGCTCAGTAGCACTCCTCTGTGACACTCATATGCTTATATATATATTGTGGTTATTTTGGGGGTTCAATAGGAGCTTGTTAGGTGTCCAGTGTATTTCACAATTGTGTTTCAGCTAGTCCTGGCTGATTGGAGGTTGGCAACCTCCTACTTAATTTAAGCTCACCCCCTCCCACATTTAAATGGTTGAGGGCTCACTCCATAGCATCTTCCACACAGGGGAACTTGTTTGCTTGCTGGATGGTTGTGACAACTCTAATACAGAGTGCTTTTCCTGGTAATGTACAGGTTAATAAAGGCTTCAATCAGACTTACGAACTTTGCAACTAATATTGACAGATTTACTATAAATCATTCTTCCTGTTATTACACAGGTTATTAAGAATTTATATTAGCGTTAGGGACCCCTGAATTGTGGTCTGCCGTGAAGTTGGCTCAGGGGCTTACAACAATTTTGGCCAAAAATGTCAAACTAAAAGACCATTTTACTTAATAGATATTTATACATATATATTTAGGCACTGTACCGTGTTTGAGTTTCACTAGATGTGCTAAAACTGAGCTTTGTCTGTGTTTTATGTTCTGTCTCTGGTTTTAAATCAACTTAAAAATTAGCCTGCTATATTTGGTCAAACATTTAATTAACTCACCACTAATGTGATGGCTGGAACTGCTTCTCTTTGGGTGATTGACTGACTCTTGGGTGGTGGGTGACTATGACTGACTGCGGGTTGGTGTCTGCACACGCACACACGCACACACACACACAAACCGGGCAGGGGGAGGGAAATCAGACTCAGACCCACTCACTCTCAGACCCACTCTCAGACTCACTCTCAGACTCACTCTCAGACTCACTCTCAGACTCACTCTCAGACTCACTCTCAGACTCACTCTCAGACCCACTCTCAGACCCACTCTCACTCTCAAACCCACTCTCACTCTAAGACCCACTCTCACCTCAGACCCACTCTCACTCTCAGACCCACTCTCACTCTCAGACCCACTCTCACTCTCAGACCCACTCTCACTCTCAGACCCACTCTCACTCTCAGACCCACTCTCAGACTCTCAGACCCACTCTCAGACTCACACTCTCTCTCTGATACACACACACTCTCAGAAAAACACACACACTCAGACACACACACACACACACTCTCTCTCAGACGCACACACACATATATACACACACTATATATATATATATATATATATATATATATATATATATATATATATATATACATATACATATACATACACACACACACACATATATACACAAACACATATACACACAAACACATATATACACACACATATGTACACACACACATATACACACACATTTAGCTAAGCCTGAGCTTCTCTCCCATAAACAGGGAGGTGTGGCCAGACATACTATTGATACCGTACAGCTCTTCCTACCTAAAGCATGCTGTCCCAGAAGGAAGTTCCTCAGCTTGTTTGCCGTCACTCCCTTCCTCTACTCTCCTCCCCCTTCCTCTCCTCTCCTCCCCCTTCCTCTCCTCTCCTCCCCCTTCCTCTCCCCTCCAGCAGAGCATGCAGTGGTTTGGGCTTCTCGGGTTGAGCTGACAGCCAGTGCAGAGCCGCACTGCTCATTGCTAACCCCGCACTGGCTGTCCTCTGGTAGTGCGCAGGTCAGCACAGCGCGGGGGATGCTGGGTTGGGGCTTCCCCGCCCTCAGTCCCAAGCTGGGAAGAGGGGGGGGGAGCGGGCTCACAGGCATCAGACCGGACACTCTGCTTGCCCTGCGTGACCTCTGCTCTGCGCATGCTGAATCGCTTCCATTTTTTTTTATTATTATTATTTAATTTTTTTTTAATATAAAGGGCAGGCCGCACGGGGGCCGGACCAAATCATTTCGGACGTTCCCCACCCCTGCTTTATATCCTAGCCTCCTGCAGTGGTTGCTATGGCTACCCCTGTTATTCCCCTGGCATAGTGGACTGTTCCACTACCCCCTGCCTGTATTCACAGTTTCCTTGGCCCAGGCTCTGTTCCTGTGAGGACCCTCCATTTTGCTTTCTTTTCACCTCAGCAGGCTAGCAGGCACTACCTATGCCCTCAGTTCCTGGTAAGAAGCATTGTTTTTACTTTTTGTCCTTACTATCAAGCACTATTATTGCAGACAAACTCTCTCTCACTACACCATCTACAAGTATATCTGTGATCTGCTGCTTTTCAATAAAGTGAAGAAAACTTATATAACTTGTGGTGCTTGTAAACGGAAACTAGTTAAGCTGTCCGCCATACATTACCCAGCGTACTTCCCTTTGGTTCCAGCACATTTTTCCTTGTTAAAGCAACAGGCGCAATAAAGCCAAGATATAATTTCACCCTAATCGGTCTCCATTAAATGTACATCTGCACACATCTCTTACAAGCCCATAGTATAATGTTGCAGGTTTCATGTAACTGGTTCCATGTAACTAATTTCATGTTGCAAGTCACATAGACAAGTGATTGGCCACTAACTGGTTTCCAGAATGTGCTGGAAGGGTCACCTGATGGAGGGTGGTTCAGCATAGGCTGAGCTTTGCTTTATTCTGTCCAGCTACAGGGGTCGGGAGAAAAGCTATAAATATAAAGGGCTTGGCTCTCCATCTTCAGATCCCAGGAGGAACCAGAGGAGGGGATTTCACCTGTAAATATGTTTATAGTAAGTAACTAGGAAAGAAACCCTTTGTTATTTTCCGGCCAGGGAAAAGTCACTATCAATTACAGGGTCCCCCTATATGGCCCTTAGGCATGTCTTACCCACAAGAGGGGATGACCAGTCACTCTATCATAGGGTCCTTAGTGATAGGTTCCTTAGAGTATCACTCCATCGCTGCCAGAAGGGATAGGTTTCTAGCTGCCCTCAAAAGAGGGGAGCAGAAGCAATGTCAGGGGGATAGGGTATGCTCCCTCAAACTTGAGGGCACCCTGCCAATGGGTCCCAGTGGCCACATTTGCAAAGGCAACTGCATTGCCTTAAAGTGACAACAATGGAAAGAATTGGGCCTTTTTTGGAATGCTGCATGAGCACCTCTAAAGAAGAAGTTGGATTATTGGACTGTTCAAATAAATTTAAAGAAAAGTTCCTGGCGCCATGTTTTGTTATTGCTCACTATACCAGCCCTGCACAAATTACAGCACCCTGAGAGACAAGGTAAAAGACCGCTGAGCATCACCTGCACATATGCAACCCCACTTTAAAGACACATTGGAACAATTTGCTGTGGCCTTTCTTCTATGGCCGGGGGTAGAGGGGTTACATGTAGTTTAATGTTAATATTAACCCCTTTGTAGTCATTAGTGGTCAGCTAGTTCGCCACGTGGGCTTTTAAGGGGTTAATATCCTGTGCAGATTTTTTTTTGTGTGGGAGCACAGTGGGTTGGCGGGTTGTGTATTGGTGGGTAGTACATATTGTAATGTTTATTGGGGGCAGAGGGGGTGAGTGAAGGGCCAAGTACCCCCTCTGCCCCCAATAAACCTGCCATTGGCCTTAACCCCTTCATTGCCTTTGCGGCTAGCCGCTAAGGTAATGAAGCTGCTTACATTTTATTTTTATTCATAGTGTGCGTGAGCAGGGGGTCGCGTGAGCAGGGGGTCTCCTGAGCTGAACCGCATTGATTTCACCCGATATGGGGTGCAGTATTCCCTCCATTTTAAAATCCTTCACGTCACATGACCTTTAACACTGCGGGAATAACGGCACCCCATACCGGGGCCTGTATCTCAGGAAGCAGGCAGGGGGGGGCCCGAGGCTGAAATCAACTTCGTTCAGCTCAGGAGACCCCCTGCTCACGCACACTATGAATAAAAATCAAATGTAAGCAACTTCATTACCTTAGCAGCTATCCGCTAAGGTAATAATTTTTTCTTTGTGGGGGTTGTTTGATATTAGTTTGTGGGAGCAGGGGGTCTTCTAAGCTGAACAAGGTTGATTTCAGCCTCGGGGACCCCCTACTTTCCGAGTTAGAGGCCCCATTATGGGGTGCCAGTATCCCTCTGTTTTGTTTAGATCCCACGGTCACATGACCCACAGGATTTTAACATGGTGGCTATACCGGCACCCCATAACGGGGTCTGTAACTTGGGAAGTCGGGGGTCCCTGGACCTGAAATCAATGCGGTTCAGCTCCGGAGACCCCCTGCTACATTACTGTACTGTTAAAATGTAAATAAAACCCCCGCGATCGCCTGTTAGAGGCGCACAGGTAGAGTGACTGATTCGGCCTATCTCTTACTGCGTGTCCGGTAGACTCCGGTAGGATTAACGCAGCAGGGACCCCTGCTGTGTGAATCCGATGGGCCATTAGTCTTCAGCGGCAAATGTTGAAAGGATTTCGGGGAGATCTCGAAAACCAATTTGAGAAATGGTCGGATAACGGCCGCTGCATCTGTACTGTAATGTATTGTCCTTGGTTTTTTTTAGCACCTAATGCAAGTTGGTTTAGGTTATCTTTTCTACTGTATGTATATAATGGCTAATATATACATAGGGCTAACGCCAGCTTGAACTAGGTGATAAAACAATTATTTCTGCTGGTAATCAAGATCAAAACCTGATGACTGACACGATGAGGAGAAAACTTACATTATTACCACAGTTGTGGGTGGGTTCTAATATTTGTAACAGAATCGTTAAAAATTGCATTATTTTTTCAACAATTATGCCTTGTATGATAAAAAAATAACCCATTTTTTCCTGTTAATGATGCATTTTTACTGTTTCGAACAATAATGACTCTACACCATAGTTTTGTATTTGGTTTTGGAATGTATTTTCTGATTTCACACATGAGACACACAATGCTTATCGCTCTCCTAATTATTCTAATTAAAATATTCTTATCTCATGGTGCATACTTTAGTATTATTATACACTTACCCATTCGACACATGTTACATTAGTCTGCATATGTTACAATTTTTCAAGTGATTCGGATGAACCAGGGATTCATTTCTTTACACCTTAAACGTTACTTTGTGTTTTGTATCTCCTGCTGTTGGTACAATTTTCTATTGTGTACCTTGTCAGGACTTTGGCTGACTATACCTCATTGTCCACCACCAGGTACTCTCTGAAGGGACATACCTTATAAGCTTTAGCATTGGCTTTCCCTATATGTGAATTATACCTGATGAGTGAGAGAGAATACTCTCTATTCTGGCCACCATTTACCGTATTTTTAAACACACCCTTATTTATACCCCACACTCCCTGATATTGCTCCCTCATGTATTTAATAAATTCTTTTTTGTTTTGCGTCGTGTAGCACTTTTGGCTATCAGCCTGGGATATATTGTTTAGTCCCATTAAGTGTTTTATTCTCATAGAGTGCAATTTTGGGTTTCTTGTCCAATTGAGGGTCTCTACTCCACTTGGATTTTTGTGTCTCTGATTTCACACACCCAGTTTTGCCCATCTCTACTGTACATAAGAACACTAATTGTGGGGCATACGAGTACTGAAATCCTCTTTATAAAATGCTCCAGAGAAAACTATACAAGACTTTTAGAACCAGCTCAATCCCCAGAACTACAGTTGCACAAATCTCTTCCAGTTTACTTTGCAAATTTGCAAAACATTTGAGTACAGGTTATTTGTTGATTTTGTAGGTCAAAAAGTTTGTACTTTACCATTTTGATGTGAAAATCAGCGAAGAATCTATGAATATTTGCCAGCTTTGTATCACAAAAGTTGGTGCCTGGCCTAAATATCCTTGGTGTATTCTAAGAGACAAGCATCTACTGTACAGCAAGTAACAAAGCATATTTACAGCTTCTTTTGCCATCCACGAGGGTCCAAAATAAAGTTTGCACATGTTAACAAAGGGATTGCCCACCACAACCCAGAACCTGGTAAATACTGGGGAACTTACTTTCCAAAGACTCAGTGGAAAAATACACTGCTGGTGGATGGATGAATGGATAAGTTCCTAATGGTGGAGGGATAAAATGCACTGAACTAAAGGAAGTGTTAGGTGCTAGAGGAACAAGGTCAAAGATCAATAAGAATCTGTAGTACTGCAATAAATAGGACAATTGGAAAGCTAAGTGGGATAAATAGTTCTTATCAACAGCTTACTTCCATGTGGCTTTGTGTGTGTAATATATCTTGATTGAGGCTCTGACTACATATTGAAAGGGCAGTGTGTCTTCCAACACAAATTGAATTAATAGTAGAAAATTATAGTGGATAATCTCTTAGCTGCTAACTCCTTCACTGCCTCACAATGTGTAGCTACCAACTCTGGCAGTGAAAGGTTTAAAGAACACCATAGTAAAATCAACATACATCTTCCCATAAATATTAGCCTGGTTCTTTATTAACTCCCAAAACCCACCCAACATTCCAGTTAGGCTGCGTCCCCGCTAGCGCTGAGCGGGTGGCGCTTGGCGAGGCGATTTGCATACATACATACATATATATATATATATATATATATATATATTATCAAATATTTATTTCAGTATACAATATAAAGAAGAAAAAACTTCTATTTACAATAACTCCATTACAGTAGCTTTGGATCAGCGTTGGTAGTACAAATGTTCTGTATGCTCTGTTATTCTGTGCCATGCCTTGACTTACAATTGTTAAATATAACACAATATGTTCTGTTTGAGGCTCTCCGTATAAAGCTTCTGACATGGAATAGAAATGGGAACAAAAGAAGTGCTCTTTATGATGTTTTTGGTTGTATCCCTGTTTCTTTGGTAACCATTTCCATGGTACTGTATGAAAAGTATATTTTGTTTTTACAGAGCATGGCCCTCTCAGTTAAGTGCCTATACTTCATTTGAGGGTCAAACAGAGAATGCCATGCATTAAAAAAATGTTTGCTACATGTACAGTAGGCTCTCTGTCTTTTTTTTTTTTTTTTCTTTTACAGAGTTGAAGGTAACTTACAAACTTACCCTGATCCCCACAACCATATGATTGTTCTCATTACTCACCAACTCTATTCACAAGGGTTCCATTACTTTATTGTGATTTCTATCAAAAGTTATCTGGTTTGGACCAAACATAACAAATAAATAAATGTAGGGCTCAATAAAAATGGACACCATAATAGTTTTTCTGATGGTATGCTGTAAATCTCTGCTTGTGCATGTCAAGTTTCCCTCACACACCGAAATTCACTAATTTTCTCCAGTGACTGATGATGAGTTCTCCATGCTTCTCTTATCATTTTGACGTTCAACCTGCCCCCTTGATCCTATTATCTCACAAATCTCCTCCGCATCCTCTCTGGCACACTATACCCCACCCTAACTCACATTTTTAACCCCTCTCTCACATCCAGCACATTCCCATCTCCTTTTAAACATGCACTCATCATGCCACTTCTAAAGAAACCCTCCCTTGACCCTTTCTAACTTCCATCCTATCTTTCTTATCCCCTTTGCCCAAGTTACCTGAGGGAATTGTATACAACCACTTGACTTACCGTGCCTCCTCGACTCTGCTTGACTCATTGCAATCTGGTTTCAATCCTCTACACACCACTGAGACAGTCCTAACAAAAGTGGGCAATGAACTACTCACACTTAAGTCTAAGGGTCACTTCTCCTTACTACTGTAATTTTCCTGGATATCTCTGCTGCCTTTGACAATGTTGATCACTCCTTTCTGCACACTCTCCACTCGATTGGCCTCCATGATGCAGCCTTCTCTTGGTTCACATCCTACCTATCTAACGGCTCCTTCAGTTTCCTTCAATGAGGTCGCTTCTTCTCTCCCTCTTTCTGTTGGGGTCCCAAAAGGCTCTGCCCTTGGCCCTCTGCTCTTCTCACTCTACGCTTTTCTCTTTGTGAACATACAATATTTTGGTCCAAATTGACCGTTCCTCCCATGACCTTGCCCCTTTCCTGTCCTGTGTTACCAATTGTCTCTCTGCAATCTCGTCCTGGATGTCCTACTGTTACATGAAGCTTAATATGTCCAAAACTGAACTAATACTCGTTCCCCCTTCCACTGCCACCCCTACACCCAAACTCCCCCTCACTGTCAATAATACCACAATCTCATCAACACCCCAAGTCTGCTGTTTAGGGTCATCCTTGATTCTATTATCTCCTTCATTCCATACATTCAGTACCTTACTAAGTCCTGCACTCTCCACCACCGAAATATAGCCAAGAAACACCCTTTTTTCACTTATGATGCAACTAAAATCCAAATTCACTCACTCATCTTGTCCTGCCTTGACTACTGCAACCTTCTTCTAGTTACCATTCCCCTTGTCCACCTGTCCCAACTCTAATCCATCCACAATGTTTCTGCCAGACTCATCTACCTCACTCACTGCTCCACTTTTGCTGCTCCCCTATACAAATCCCTACACTGGCTTCTCATATCCTCTAGAATAACATTTTAAATCCTAGCTCTGACTTACAAAGTTGCAACGATGTGGCCCCCCTCACATCTCGGCCCTCATCCTCAAATATTTCCCTAAAATCCCCCTACATTCTGTCCATGGCTTCCGCCTTTTCACCTACTTTATTACCTCCTCTCACTCCCGCCTACACGACTTCTCCTGTGCTGCCCCCTCTCTCTGAAATTCCCTACCACATACCATCAGACTCTCCCCCAGATTTCAGACCTTTAGAAACTCCCTGAAAACTCTGGCTTACCTTTAACATCCAACTACCCTCCCCTCCCCCCCACCCCCACCTTTCCAACCCTTTTGGGACCAGCTGTGCGGCTAAACCAAACTCCACGCTGTCTCACATCCCCTAATATCCACTCCCTCAAACCTTAATGGGATCAGCTGTGGACCACATGCCATCCTGACTTACACTCCATCCCACAATGAGCAGTCACTTTCCTTTTGTTTCAACAGTCCTCATTCCATCTACATTATAAACTCTCACAAGCAGGGCCCTCGTTACCTTTCCTATCTGTTAGTGCTGGTTTGGTATGTAACTCTGTTTATGTAATTTACATCTCTCTGTAACCCCATTGTACAGTACTGCTCTGCCGAATATGTTGGCCCTTTACAAATATAAACCCTACTCTCCCACCCAATCGCAGATCAGGTCCCCAAAGGTGTTCTGGGGTCTGGCTATTTCTCTGTGTGGTGCATACCTGCTGGCAACAGGAGGGCCTGAGTCTCCCGCGATGACATGGGGGACAACAGGAACAGGTTACTGGGGTGAATGCCTTCGTTTTCCTTCAATGGTGCAGCGCCTCCATCTGCAGTAAGCCCCAGGGACGTGGGGTGGAATCCCTACCACAGAAATCCCTCTCACAGGGATGAGAGATTCCAGTCTCACACAAGGTTATCTTTAAAACCAGCAGACTCTTTATTCACTTGGGCAGCAGCAGCAGCAGCAGCCGACAGGTACAGTTGATGCACAGCCCACTAACTGTTCTCCCTTGTGATGGTCCCTACCGCCACTCTGGACCAAAGGGCATCCAGAGTGGGGCTAGCTCTTCCCTCACCCCCTAAGCAGGGTGAGAGGTATTTGGTCCACCTATAACTCACTAGCTATATCAGCTCTACTCATGAGCTGATCACTCCTCTCCTCACTAACACACTCTCTCACTCTACTGTCAGACTGACAGAACTCACAGATCGACTAAATAGGAAATGCACTGCTCTTTATGATCTCAGCAGGCACCGCCCCGTGTCTCTTGATTGGACACAGGGTCAGGTGACCTACCTCCACCATTCAGGGCAAGTACTTGAAGTGGGGGAAACCCATGATAACTCCTGGCAACCTGCCCTTATCAGGAATTATACCAGGAGGAGGATAGAACTATAGCCCCATTTCTTACCAGGGCTAAACAAATAAACAATAATAACAATAATCGCTGCCCTTGACAGTTCACCATAGGAACTGCTGTAACTCTTTTCTCTGCTATTATTGTTTATGTAGTCAAATCTACAGCGAGAAACTGTACATTGCTAGGTACATTTAGTTTTTTCCTCGTTAAATTGCTTCCAGGATTAATATGATTAGGAATTACACAAATGTTAATGAATATAAAGTTATGTGATTGTATCTTCATGGGTGGGACCCAAATTGAACCTAAATACTGTAAGCCTTTGTTAGATTGAGCTGCATTTACACCACCCCAAGGTCCCAATTTATTAACCCCTGTCACATCTTATTGTGCTTGTTACTCATCTCTCTGACATGCAGCATGAATTGTAAGCCTGCAAGGTTTAAGCCAACCCAGTCCTTGATGAAAAGAGGATGACACAGAGTTAGAGTTGACAAAAATAAAACAAATGGGATCACCGCTCAAAGATATAATAGATTTATTGAAAAATAACACTGCAAACCAAATGGCATTTGTAAAGCAGTGTGGTAATTGCAATTTTAATACAAAACCCTCCCAGGGTATACAGCAAGATTGATATTTGGAAATCTAGGAAACATCAACTTGTGAGTAAATATGTGTGAGGGGAGGTGAAGGGGGGGGGGGGGAGGGGAGGTGAAGGGGGGGGGAGGGGGGGTGGAGGTAAGTGACAATTAATGTATCATGTGGCCGCTTGCTCCCCCTTCCCCCAGTGTCTGACGGCAGTCTGTCCCCCCCCTCCCGAAACCTTCCGTCTGTTGTGGACGTCTGCAGACGGGGGCGTGTGCACGCGTCCGGCCACTCCCTCACCCGTCCGCCCGCTCCCTCACCCGTCCGCCCGCTCCCTCACCCGTCCGCCCGCTCCCTCACCCGTCCGCCCGCTGCCACGCGGATCTGAGGCGGGAGGCAGCGTGTTGTGGCCGCTCCCCCGGCCGGCTGTCGCTCCGTGCGGCTGCTCCCCCGCTGTGTCCCGGGCGCTCGCTCCCGTGCGGCCACTCCCCCGCTGACTCTAGCGTCCGGGGTGTGAGCTTGGAGGCAATGCCGGAAGGGAGGGCAGAGGCGCAGGTGTTTGAGGCAGCGGGAGGCACAGGGGTTTTGCGCTGGGAGGGGAGGCACAGGGGTTTTGCGCTGGGAGGGGAAGCACAGGAGTTGGAGGACCCGGCGGCAGAGGTGTGCACTGGGAGGGGAGACATAGGGGTTTGAGGCAGCGGGAGGCACAGGGATTTTGCGCTGGGAGGGGAGGCACGGGTTTGAGGCAGTGGGAGGCACAGGGGTTTGAGGCAGCGGGAGGCACGTGTTTGAGGCACAGGGGTTTGAGGCAGCGGGAGGCACGGGGTTTTGGGCTGGGAGGGGAGGCACAGGGGTTTGAGGCAGCAGGAGGCACAGGGGTTTTGCGCTGGGAGGGGAGGCACATGGATTTTGCGCTGGGAGGGGAGGCACAGGGGTTTTGTGCTGGGAGGGGAGGCGCAGGCGTTTGAGGCAGCGGGAGGCACAGGGGTTTGAGGCGGCGGCAGGGGTGTGCGCTAGGAGGCGAGGCGGCGGTTTAGTTACTTACCTGGGCGGGAGGTGTGTGTGTGTGTCTGTGTTTCTGTGTGTGTGTGTGTGTGTGTCTGTGTGTGTGTGTCTGTGTGTGTGTCTGTGTGTGTGTTGGACCTTTGGCCCGTCACTCCGCCTCAGGCCAATGAGAGGTGTGCGGGCGGGTGGGCCAAGGGAGCCATCTCATTGGCCTTAGGCGGAGTGACGGGCCAAAGGTCCAATGCGATTGCCCCTAGACACAGGGAGACACAGGACAAACAGACACGCATACAACGGTTTGAGAAATATATATATAGATAAAGACAGTGGGCCATATTTACTAAGCTGTGTTCTGCCAGAAGGCACCTTTGATGCTGGAATATCTTACTGCCTTTTCAAATAAATGGACTGTAAGGTGTCTTCCCGCACCAGAAGGTGTCTCATGGCAGAAGACTGCTTGTTAGATATGTGTAACGCCTGTATGCCCACAGACCTGGCCAGTCCCCAGTACTGAGGTGGGTAAGGGTATAACACCCACCCACAGCAGTGAGGGCGTGCCCGGAGTGTGGTAGTTGCGTTGCCGGGCCTGGTGAGTAAGGGTTATCGTAATACTTGCTGAGTCCGGGGCGCCAGAGGTCGGAAGGTATTGTCCAGAGTCGAGGGATTGGAGAGAGCAGCGCAATGATGTCCGAAAGCCAGGGTACAAGGGCAGGAGAAGGCAGCGTAGTCAAAGTCCAAAGCAGAGTTCAAGTTCAAACCAAGGGAATCCAAACAGGGGCAGGGACAGGAACCAGAGCTGAAACAGACAAGGGAGCTGGGCATAGACACTGCACACAAAGGAGCTACAGGAAAGCTATGCAGAGCGAGGAAAGAGAG
Source organism: Ascaphus truei (assembly GCF_040206685.1). Taxonomy (NCBI): domain Eukaryota; kingdom Metazoa; phylum Chordata; class Amphibia; order Anura; family Ascaphidae; genus Ascaphus; species Ascaphus truei. The sequence goes on from NC_134494.1 coordinate 31,112,090, forward strand.
GACAGAGTGGGGTTATAAAGGAGGGAGGACAATTAGCAGGAAGGGGTGGAGCAGGGGTTTGTCTGGGAGCTTGCAGGGATAGGTGTGTGAGAGCAGGGGAGGAGACAGGGAGGTAATCTAGGGTAATAGCCTGCAACCTCCGGGGGGTGGAGCCAGTACCTGAGGTGGGTTGGTAAGTAGAGCGGGTGCGAACGCCCTCTGTAACATCGTCACGCGCGAGTACCAGAGCGTGTGGTGGAATCATCGCGGAGGAAGTGCTCGGCTGGAGAGTATGAGAGGGAGAAGGAGTGGAGGAACCAGGTAGGGAGATGGAGGTACGCCGAGGGGCGTGAGTACCCTGACGGGAGACCAGGGACCTGGAACGCCCACTCAAAGTGAGGGGACTGCGCATGCGCGCAGACCGCGAACTGGAGCGTGACGACTGCGCCGCGAGGGAATGAGGCAGAGATCGGGAAGGCAAGGGAACGGAAGGATTAGCCGGAGGAACCAAGGTGACGGGGACACGCTGGGAAGAGCGAGTCCCCCGATCCGTTACAATATGCTTCTGGATCCATGACGTTGGCAAAGTACTTTGTACAGGTATGAGCACTCAATGATAAGTAAAGCTCAAAACTAAGTGTACTATGAAAGTGGTTCCAGCAATCATCTGGTTTAGCTCACACTCCTAGAGCTCTGGCCTAGAAAATCAGTGGTTCTGGGTTCTTCACCATTCCAGTCATTAGGATGGTGCTTTATGCTTTTTAGCAACTCTATATTGGCTTGGAAATACTTTTAGAAAGAGTGGGATGGGACTCATTTAAATATATTTTGCATATAGCCATTAGCATCTCTCCTAGCCAGGTACCTCAGGAATGCCCCTTTTTCAACAAAACCATGTCTCCCTATTTTATTTGGAGGGATGTTTGAGGGGATAAATATATACAACTGGCAACAATAATTACATTCTCTCATGCACACTCTCTCTCTTTATATTAGTGGGTGGGATGGATTTTATCAAAATGATCCAGGACATGGATTTTGACTGTTTCACCCATCCCTATTTGGGGGGTTCACACACAAAGTCCATACCAACATTCACATGACTTGTTTATAGCATAAGTACATTAAAGTAGATGCAAGGAAGGGTAACAGTAAAAGAGGAAGACAGAGTATTGTGCAAAGTATTAAGTAGCACAACAGTATAAACATAAGGGTCAATACTTATAAGGTATTGGGAAAAGTACGTCTAATTTGCTTTCTCCTTCCACCCCTGTCTCAAACTTTACCGACACCCTATCCATTCTAAAACAGCTATGGATCCCATACTCTAATGAGTCTTTGGTGGAACCTTGCAAGTAGCTAGCAAGCTTTCATACTGCTAGCTACTGGCCATACTGTCCCAGATTTGGGATTTAACTATTTCTATGGTCAGGGGTTTATCTATCCTCCTTGAACTAGCAATCATATATTTTGTAGTTGATCGGGAGTCAGGTTCCTGTGACCTGGTTTATATGTGTACTTTTGACACCCCTGCCTTTCGCCAATCTTAGGTTCCATGCCTGGGATGAATTCCAGTTTATAGAATTACTGTCAGCCGATAGTGGGTCGGGTGGAACCTTTTTGTATTCATGGTTCAGTCCGTAACCATCGGTGAGTGGGAGAATACCGGGTGCTTAGATTTAAATTGGGGTTTTTAAATTTATGGACCCATAGTAGATTTGGAAGGTCTCCACATCCTTCTTCCTGCTTCTCTATGTCCACTCATGGCTTCAAAACGTTTGCTAGTGACCAATTAGTCAGCTGACTGACGTGGCTGCTCTAGAATATCTAAATCATTTTTTTATTTATATTTATTTATAAAAATGTTTTACCAGGAAGTAATACATTGAGAGTTACCTCTAGTTTTCCAGTATGTCCTGGGCACAGTTATAACAATACATGGTTACATTAAAAGAACAGCGGTTGTACAGTCAATTCACAGATATTTCATGGACAGATAGAGTTGGAAAATTGGGTATAGGTGTTAAAAGGGCTGGTGAGTTTCAGATTGAAATAGAGAAGCTATTCAAATATTACCAAATCACCAAATATCAGCGAATGGCAGCGAACGGCTCACACCCTTTAGCTGCCGTTCGGCTGCACCAAAGGCTATAAGCCTTTGGGACGATGCAGATATACAATAAAGGGGTTCAGATTGAATGCAGCTACAAATTCAAAGTTCTTTATCCTCTTGGCTCATTAACATTCCAGTGGGTGGGGTTGACGTTCCACAAAGTACAAGCAAACTTTAACCCTTAGCATGCTGGTCCTGTGCAGAGGGAAGCAGCTCTTGGAGAACCCCATCAGGCGTCCGCCTTTGGGGTGACGCAGATGTACACTGAAGGGGTATGATGGTTGGAGAAAGCCTCCACCTTCTAAACTTTTACCGGTCTTCATATAAAAGATTAGGAGACCTCAAACTACAGTAGCATCTACTGTTAAAATGTAGCATTTGTTTATTCACATATGTGGGCCATCTAGAGCTTAGGTGGGTGCTGCTACCAGTAATTGGCTTAGGTGGGTGCTGCTACCATGTGTGCTGCTATCAGTAATTTGTTATAGTCCGTGATTATTTAAGGTATCGCATTGCAATTGATTCAATCTGGATGCGGCATTTACGTTCAGTTTTTGTTCTGTTCACTTTGTTCCTTCCTATCACCCAATCCTATTTGATTTCTAGCCTTTGGCTTGTAATGTACAATATTGCAGAACAGAGCCGCTTCCTTATTAAAAGCTTCTTGCTGTGTTCTATTGTTAGCTGCACACTACCCTCGGTGCTGCTGCTGATGCTGCGCTCAATCATTTGGTAGGGACACAGTCATTTCAAAGAGCAGCGTCTGATCCTGACATCAGAAGTCAAGGGATCTTACTGCTCTTCCGTTCCTGTCCTTTTCCCATTTAGACTTTATGCACTGAAGCATTGTGTTTAATCTCATGGTATCTGTCTAAAAGTACAATTTCTAACACTACCCACCATAACTTATATAATGTGTGTTTGAAACCTATTCCAACTTTACATTGCAAACCCAGTGTTACCATCCTCACACTGAGACCCAAAAGGTCAAAACAGCTGTCTGTGAGTAGGTTACTGGCTATGCACTTATTTAACCAAGGCTGTGTTGAAAAGTTGGGTAATGTGGCAGGGCTTGTAGGGCCCAATGTTAAAATGAAGCAAAAGGTGACACACGGTCGGTCTCATTCTAGTAGCGTCGATAACGGACTCATCAAGCTTTTCGAGCACTTCTCGAACGAGTTGGCAAAGGGAGCTATTTAGAAAGCTTCGATAGCATGTCAAACTCTTCCCGATCGGTAGCGCTCCCGCTCAGAAAAAACATGCCCAAACTCGCATTTTTGAGAAATCCAGCTATTCAGGTAGCTTCGATAATTACATTGCGGCTGCAGCTCGCAAGCAACTCCCAGTTCTCATCTCGCCAGCTAAAGGGAGGTGAGATGGGATCCACAATGTGACTTAGAAGAAAACATTTATTGTTACTGCATTGGATTGATGCCGGGAGTCTCCAGAGCTGACACACCTTAATATCAGCTCTGGCGACCCCCGGCTTCCATCCCATGTAATAAAAATACATTTACACACAGCTTCATTATCTTAGCGCAGTGATTCCCAACCGGGGCTCCGCGGAACCCTGGGGCTCCATGGAGCAGTCCCAGGGGTTCCGCCTGGCCGCCCGCACTCACTGCTGCCCCTGGCTCTCCCCCCTCCGCTCTCTTCCTCCCTCCTTGGAGCGCGCATGCAGTCCTCGCTGCCTCCTGCCTGTGAGCTGAGAGGGGAGGGTGATCTGTGGTGTCGGCTTCTTCTGTAAACATTTCATGTGAGCTACGGGAGGGGGGGGGGGAGGGGGAGAGATTCTTCTTCTTCTGCTCAACTGTGTGTGTGTGTCAGACTGTGTGACAGACTGTGTGTGTGTGTGTGTGTGTGTGTGTGTGTGTGTGTGTGTGTGTGTGTGTGTGTGACACTGTGTCTATTATATGGTTTGATGTACCGCTATGCCAATCAATGGGTAGAGGGTGGGTATAGTGGTCCCTGGGGTGGGTGGTTAGGCCTCCCGGGTGGGTAGCGGGGGAGGGTGGATTAACCCCTTAATTACTATGCTGGTTATTAACCGCTAAGGTGATTAAGGGGTTAGGGGCGATTAGATTTTATTTTTTCTTGTATTCTTTCTGGCAACGGAGGACATGAACCTGGAGTATGCTGATGAGGATGCCCTTCATGATGGCAGGCGTAAGTAGAAAGTTTTATTTACAGGAAAAAATGGGGTAGAGGACCCCAATCACCCGGTGCTACAGAGCTTTGTAATAACCCACAATGATGAAAAAATAATAAAAATGTAAGTATCTAACTGCTTATGAACCGGGTCACTTAATGTGAAAAATGCGTGCTTGAGGCTGTATGCATAAATCCCCTAGATGGCACAAGGTGGCAGAGTTATGCAGAGTTGTAGGGGGGAGTCGTGAAACCACCCCCCTGACCTCTCCAGTCTCTCTGTACTAAATCATCCTATAATGCCTGGGGCAGCTCTCATGGGGCAGCAATGTTACTCACTGTGAATCCACCGGTTCTGTGTGCTCCAAGCTGATTGTGGTAAGCAGAGGAAGTATGCCTGTTCCGGTGAGGAGAGGCAATTCAGCGGGCACCACGAGGCAGAAGAAAAAGTTGCTGAAGCTGGACTGTGCTGTATAACAATTCTTTAATAAAGCATGATTAAAAAGAGGGGGGACGCATACCCCTGCACCTCTAACGCGTTTCACCCGCAAAATGGGCTTTTTCAAAAAGCCCATTTTGCGGGTGAAACGCGTTAGAGGTGCAGGGGTATGCGTCCCCCCTCTTTTTAATCATGCTTTATTAAAGAATTGTTATACAGCACAGTCCAGCTTCAGCAACTTTTTCTTCTGCCTCGTGGTGCCCGCTGAATTGCCTCTCCTCACCGAAAGTTTTATTTAATTTATTTATCCTGTCTGGCTAATGTTTGATTTTTTTACTGAGCAAATGAACTATTATCCTTATCTGGATAATAGTTATTTTGCTCATTACTGTACTGTGTGTCAGGAGTACACAAAATTCTTGAGCTGCGCCCGCCTGCCCGGAAGCCACAGCATTCACACCCCCCTCTCCAAGGGCTTGTTGTCAAATTATGCCACGGGTCATGTGACATCACGTCACATGACCCCGCCACGTCATTTGACGTGTGTTGCCATGGCGATGCATCATGTCATATGACCCCGCAGCGTAATTTGACGCAGCGTTGCCATGGCAACGCATCGCCGAAGACCCAACAGAGAGCAGGTAAGTGACTTACAGAGGCCCCACGCCTCCTCCGGCATTTAATTTAAATGCCATGGGGAAGAGTGCGGAGCCTCTGTAACCACCGTGCCCCCTTCCCTGAAATTCTCACGCCCCCTCTTGGCTCATTTTGCGCACCGCTGCTGTATGTGGTGGGTGGGAGGGGTGTATTTATTTCAATGTATTTAAAAAAAATTGCCACAGGATTGGTACTGCAGGCCAGCGGACACCCCTGGGGACCACCTGAGGGCCCACATACACCCGCGGGGACCACCCAAGGATACACAGACACCTGTGGGGATCACCCGAGGACCCCCGGACACCCGTGGGGACCACACAAGGGCCCACGGGGACCACCTGAGGACCTCTGGATACCCGAGGCCCCACAGACACCCGCGGGGAACACCTGAGGACCCCCGAACACCCACAGGGACCACCCGAGGGCCCACAGACACCCGCGGGGACCACCTGAGGAACCCCGGACACCCACAGGGACCACTGAGGGCCCACAGATACCCGTGGGGACCACCTGAGGAACCCCGGACACCCACGGGGGGACCACGTGAGGATACCCGCGGCGTCTGGTATCAATCATGTGGGAGTAGAGGAGGTGGGTATTAGTGTTTATTGTGGGTAGTTGGGGTGGGTTTAGGGGGTATTTGGCCCTTGGTGGGTAGCGGAGGGGTTAACCCCTTCATTGTATTTGCGATTAGGCGCTAAGGTAATGAAGTTGCCTGTAAATTCATTTTTATTGCATGGGATTCATGCCAGGGGTCTCTGGTGCTGATATTAAAGTTACTGTGCTTATCTATACCCAGAAAGGAGCATAGATAAGCACATTGGCAGTCAATGGGCATCCTAAAAAAAATAAACAATTAAATGAAATACAATCAATGCTGTCTTCAACTGCATCCTACTCGGGCACCATTTCTTGACCCACAATGCAATGCTCCTCAACAGCCGATGCGAAGAAGTCCACAATCATCTGTTGATTGAAGAGACGTCTCCGGCAAGTTCTTTCCTTCTTTTTTTCTTTCTTTTCTTCTGTCTTCTCTGCTGTATAATCCAAAAGGGGAGGAGATGTTGCCCCAACATCTTCTTGGCTTCAAATGAGATGGGACAGGCCTTATATAAGGCCTGTGACGTCCCATTTGAGTGTCAAATGCTACACCCCTGGTGTACCATGTGACAGGATCCCTTTTGTATTTTTTTTTAAAGATGTGACGTCATCAAAAAGGGAGGGAAGACAGCCAATCAGGTAGTATATGATTACATCACTTCAACAAAAAACAAAATGGCAGTCATGACATGGTCACCAACCAATCGGATTGGTGTATATACCATGTGATGCCTTTCCTTTTTTGGAGTGCTGTGACGTCATCAAAAAGAGGGTGAGGCATGCTACCTGATTGGCTATCTTATCTCCCTTTTTGATGACGTCACAAGGGGCGCAATGCTTATTTAAGTGAAAATTGACACAAGTAAAAACATATAGGTTTTTTTAAGTAAACTGGCCATGTCTTAATGCTATGTCATTATCCTCATAAATAAAAAAAGATTACATTTATATGTCAACTTGTCAATTAAAATAAGGGGAAAAAAACAGATTCATACCCTCCAACTGCACCTATTTAGCAGGTACACTACATGTGTTTGGCTGCCGTAAGTCCAGCTGCACCTATTAAACAGAAGTTTTGTCTTTGTGATAAGCTGCAGAGGTTATGGGACTTCCATAGAAGACTTGCTTAGAAGTGTCTCCATCCAGTAAAAATAGAGTAACTGCAGTAGTACCTATTTGTATGTGCAAAATGTTGGAGGGTCTCCATTTCTTTTCTTTTTTTCTTTTTTCCATGAATAAAGCAGCACTATAGTTTGCATTGCTTGATTATTATTTTTTTATCTTCTAGGATTGCAGCAGGGGGTGTCTGGAGCTGAACCCCCTTCCTTTCAGCTCCAGGGACACACTGCTTCCAGAGATACAGACCTCCGTAGAAAATGCCGGTATCTTGGGGCTGCTTAAATGTCCCGGGGCCATGACTCGGGAGATTTAAACTTGCAGGAGCAATGGGGAGACACACAGAGAGAGACTGCTTCTCTCTGATCTCTCTGCGCAGCTCTTAAGCACGTTCTATAGTGCCGTGCTACGCCGTGCGTGCGGAATTTTACTTGGCTGACGTGAGTCAGCCCTTCTACACAAGGGCCGCACGCGCACACAGCAGGGAGAGGGGAGCCGACAGACAGCGGCGAAGATGAGTAAATTCATCTTTTCGCGCCGCTGCCTGCGCTCAAATGTATGTATGTGTGTATGTATATGTGTGTGTGTGTATGCATGTATTTGTGTGTCTGCACAAGTCTAATAAATGGTTTCTTTTTACTAATGTTTTTTTTTTTAATAAATAATAAATTACACATAAACACACACACACACACACACACACACACACACACACACACACACACACACACACACACACACACACACACACACACACACACACACACACACACACACACACACACACACACACACCCATATACACCCATATACACATACACACATACACACATACACACATACATATACACATAAACACACACCCATACACATACATATACACATAAACACACACCAACACACATAAACACACTCAACACTGTATACACTCAACACAGTATACTCACGAAAAGCATGCGGCACGTGCACGCGCGTTCGCATTGGCACGCGCGGCCGCACGCTGTATATAACAGCCCTTAGACTGGTGGCGGCCTGGTAGGATGAACGTGGTGGGCGTCCCATGCAGAAGCAGGGTTTCCCCGCTGCCTTCTTCCCTTCAGGGCAGCAAGCATTTCTGGCCGCCGAAAGTAAATGGCACTACGTCTGTAGTACTGTACTCTAAATAGCTTTTGTATCGTTAATGTAGCTAGTTAATCTTTGCATTTCCATAACAAACCACATTTGGTTAGAAATATTGGCAAATGGCGGAGGGTTCGTATGTTTCCAGAATCTAGCTATTATACACCTAACGGCTACAAGCATCTGAGAGAGAAGCTATGCTGTCTACTGGCAATATGTTTCCTGAACTTAATGGTATACATATTCAAAGATTATTTGCGCCACCTACTGGGAGTTTTATGCATTTCCGAATCATTCAGTCTTACAAATCTCACGATTTTTATATCTTGAGATGTTTCTTAATAAAATGTTATAGTTTCTTTGTGTTAAGCATTTTGGTGATCATAGTTTCACGTGACAAATATAATTTCTAACTCAATTTAAAAAAAAAATAGTATTAGAAATAGTATTTGTGATGTGTGTGTGTGTGTATGTATATATTGGCTTAAGGGTTTTCAATGTGGGTGCTCATTTGCATGTCAACCAACCTCACACTGATGAGAGCCACAAGGTCAAAACAGCTGTCTGTGAGTGATTTGGCTTTCTTTGCATCTAATCCCATGCTGTGCTTTAAAGCTGTGTGAACAGCAGAGCATTTACTTATAAGGGTTCCATGTAATAATGGATTTCGGGCAAAATGTGACACATTGTGTGCTCATTTGCATGTCATTTCCCAGAATACCTTGCTGCAGTGGAAGCACTGTATGCTAGGTGATAATGGTGAAAGGCAGGGTTGCAGACCTGTCTAAGACATGTGATATTCTTTATTGGCTATATGTTAACGGTGGAGGTTTTTTGTCGCCTTTTTCACCTACCATAACTTAAAATGTGTATGTATGTATGTATGTGTAGCCCTGTTTCCCTATGAACAAGAAACTACCCAATGCTGCGCTTATATCTGTTGGTTACAGGACCTGAGCCTCTGCCACGGAGAGCCTGGGGTGTGTATTTACTCTGGTGCAGCGCCTCCACCTGTGAGGGATCCTAGCAGCGTAGAAGCAGCCCCTCACAGGACACAATAATAACCACCTTTATGCAAAATAACATAACCTTTACTGACACAATAGTAATGATGTGAAGGAGTATTCTCCTTTAAGAACTAGAGATATATGTGTACGCAAACACTATACAACTTGCAGGGATTACTCTCCTGAAGTACCACCCACCACTGTGTCCCACACCGTGTCCAGAGAAATGTGTGTCTCACACAGAGTCCCCGAGAGTTCCACAGTATGCAAAGTCCCTTGGTCACTAGTCCCACAGTGTCCCCAAAGAACCCACCCTTATAGGCGTGATCAGTGCCTGGGTATAGACCGGTATGTTGGTGCACTTATATTATACGATACCTGCCCAGTGCGACGGCAACTGGGCCTTTAAATATCTTCAAAAAGGAATCGACGATCTCCTGCGTGCCGTCCTGGCTTCACCAGCGTGGTGACCCGTCAGAGGCGATCCCACTCTGTAGATAGTGTCTTTAAGGAGTGCAGCGTCCGCTGAATCCCTAACTATCACTGTATAACATTAAGGGGCACGGTCCCTAACCTAGGGCCTGTCCCTGTATCACAACAAACTAAATATGTCTCAGGGCCTGTCATGGGCCTAGGGGGTTGTATTCTGGCCTAGTGTAGAGGCTTACTTGCCCTCCACATGGACCCTCCGTCCGCTACCTCTCTCCCCCTCACTCTGTCTGCGTGCTGCCTGTGACACGCTTCCTTATCCTGCCTGCAGCAAAGCTTTAGCTCCTATTGGTTCCCTGGCATCAGGTGGGACACTCCTAAGGCTCATGAGAGTTGTAGTCTCCTCCAAGAATCCTACCAGATTGGTTGCCCCTCGCGCGCTTTTACTCTGCCCGTGCGCAACCTAGAATGGCCACCGCCGTTGCTATGCGCATGTCCGAACCTCCCAATATGGCAGCGCTCTCTCCCTGCAATTACCGGAGCTCCCGACACGCGGCGTGCTCCTTACTCACCCGCGGCTCTGTCTGGGCCTCTCGCGGCTAGCAGGGACTCCTTCCCCATGGCGCCGAGCTCCGGTCCTCCTATGCGCGTGCGCGCACGTCTACTCTCCTCTTCTGCCCTCGGTTCAGGGCGTGGGTCCGCGCACGCAGCTACAGACGCTGCCACAGGGAGGCGCGGCCACACAGGGGCGCACCAACCCTTTAAAGAGACAGTACCCTTTTTCAATGCCACAATACAATTCACCAATACTTCTAGGATTTATAGCTCCTCCTCCAGGAACTCATCTAGACCTATCCCTGTCTCAGCCTGGCCCATTCACACACCCCCACCTTGCTACACAGCTATTGGTTCCTCATACCTACATATACCCTCCAGATTCATTAACTCATCGGCAGAGCATAGAACCAGTTGTTTTCATCACTCTCTGCCTCCCTAGTTCTGTTTCACAGATTCCCTCGTGTACCGGACCGGCTTCTGCTACGTCTTCCTGAACCTCTGGCATCCCGAACTCGGCATACGGCATCACGACTCTCCTCATCTCTGGCATTCCGATTCTGGCTTACGGTAAACGACAACGTCTCTCTCTCTAACCCTGGACTTGGCTTCCGCACCCTCTACCATCCGTACCTCTCCTACCCCGATCCCGGAATCCCAGACCACTCTTCAATCAAGACGTGCCCTCGTGGCTGTGGGTGGCGTTATATCCTATCCCACCTCAGCACCGCGGTCCCGTCTCGTTTGTGGTGAGCACATCCTGACATTATGCTCAGCCCAACAAACATGGACCCCGCTGAGGTGGAGCGCACTATTAATGCCCATTCTGCACTTTTTACCAGACTAGAGACTTATCTGGAACAAGCGGATAGACGGACGGATACGTTGCAGCAAAGTGTTCACTCCCTTACGGTTCAAGTTCGAGCTCTCACTCGGCAACTGTCACCCGGAGCTTCCCCTGCACCTGCAACTACCTTTCCCACTCCTCCGTTTGCCCTGGAACCTCGTATTCCTCCTCCCAAACACTTTGCTGGGGATCCCCAAGGATGTAGGGGCTTCCTTAACCAATGCCTCATCCAATTTCGTCTCTCTCCCTCTCGTTTTGTCTCTTCCATTTCCAGGGTCGGCTATATCCTGTCTCTCCTTACCGACCAGGCACTGGCATGGGCTTCTCCCATCTGGGAACAACAAGGGCCTCTCACACAGGACATCGATCTCTTCGTCGAGGACTTCCGAAGAGTTTTCGATACCCCGGCACGGAAATTAACGGCAGCTTCGGCTCTTCATCATATAACCCAGGGAGATCGTACCGTCGCCGGGTATGCCGTGGAGTTCCGCACTCTTGCTGGTGAGACGGGTTGGAATAATGAAGCACTATCTTCTGCGTTTTGGCAGGGTCTGTCTGAGTCCCTGAAGGATGAGCTCGCGGTGCGGGACCGTCCTACTGATTTAGAGGAGTTAATCGCCCTGGCGGTTCGAGTAGATCAACGTCTACAGGAACGAAGATACGAACGCTCTCGTTACCGACAACGGGTGTCAAGAAACCTTGCTCCTTCCTTCATTCCTCCGTTACCTCCTACCGAGAACATTCCGGAACCAATGCAGTTGGGGGGCAACAAGTTGTCTCCTGCCGAGAAACAATGTCGGCGCAAGGCCGGTCTCTGCATGTACTGTGGCAACTCCAGTCACACGTTACCCCAGTGTCCTCACAAGCCAGGAAACGCCAACTCCCAATGAAATCCAGGAGAGTTTCGTTGGGAATTCTCACCCTTTCTCCTATTGTCAAGGACGTACTTCCCACCAGGATAATGTTGCCTATTACACTGTCTGGAGAGGGGTTTCACGCTCAAGCGCGAGTGTTCATTGATTCCGGGTCCGCTGGTAACTTCATCGATGAGACTTTCGCTAGGCAAAACAATATTTTGCTTATCACCAAGAAGACACCAGTAGGTCTGGAGGCCATTGACGGTCGACCTCTTCAACCGGCATTTATCACGCTACAGACGGTGCCTCTCCTAATGCAGTTAATTGATCTTCATACGGAGTTCCTTACTCTCGATGTGATACACTCTCCTTGGCTGAGCTGATTGTGGGTCTTCCTTGGCTTCAACTCCATAATCCTCGCATCGACTGGACGGATCGGGAACCCATTCAGTGGGCCACTTCATGTGCCAAGACCTGTACCAGGATTTCCCAGATGATTGGTGGGTTGTCTACCCTGCCAGAGAAGATCGATTCTCTACTTTCTGAATACTGGGAATTCCGTGATGTGTTCGACAAGGCACGTTCCGAGATACTACCTCCGCACCGTCCTTTCGATTGTCCCATTGATCTACTTCCTGGAGCACCTCTTCCTAGAGGACGATCCTATCCGCTCTATCTCCCAGAGACGAAAGCCATGAGCACCTACATCGCTGAGAATTTAGAAAGGGGTTTCATCAGAAAATCTTCCTCTCCAGTTGGTGCAGGCTTCTTCTTCGTCAAAAAGAAGGACGGTTCTCTCCGTCCATGCATTGACTACCGGGGGTTGAATAACATCACGCGCAAGAATCGCTACCCTCTGCCCTTGATTCCGGAACTATTTGACCGTCTCCAGGGAGCTACTATCTTTTCTAAATTGGATTTGAGAGGTGCCTACAATTTAGTAAGGATACGAGAGGGAGACGAGTGGAAGACTGCCTTTAACACCCATGACGGCCACTACGAATACCTGGTGATGCCGTTCGGACTGTGCAACGCACCAGCAGTTTTCCAGGATTTTGTCAACGAGATTTTTCGGGACATTCTTAACAAATTTCTTATTGTTTACCTGGATGACATCCTTATTTTTTCCCAATCCACTCAAGAACACATCAAACACGTTCAACAGGTGTTGTTATGCCTTCGGGGGAACCATCTCTTTGCGAAATTGGAGAAATGTCAGTTCCATCTCAAATCAGTGGCGTTTTTGGGTTACGTTATTTCTGATTCCGGTTTTAATATGGATCCAGAGAAACTTAAGGCGATTTTGGACTGGTCTCGCCCGACCACTCTCAAAGCCGTGCAACGCTTCCTGGGTTTTGCGAACTATTATCGACGTTTCATCCGCAATTTTTCCTCTACAGTATCTCCCATAACTGCTCTCACTAAGAAAGGTGCAGATCCTTCATCGTGGTCTGAAACCGCCATACAGGCATTTGATCTGCTGAAAACGGCTTTTGTCTCTGCGCCCATCCTCACACACCCAGATCCGAAACTTCCATTTACCTTGGAGGTAGATGCTTCTGACATCAGGGCTGGGGCTGTTTTGTCCCAGAGGACATCTTCCTTAGCCAGACTGCACCCATGTGCCTTCTTTTCGAAGAAATTTTCATCTGCAGAACGGAACTACGATGTCGGGAACCGGGAGCTTTTGGCGATCAAATTGGCATTAGAGGAGTGGAGACATTTCTTAGAAGGTACAGAGACACCCATAACCATTCTTACAGACCATAAGAACCTTCTCTATCTGGAAGGGGCACGTCGTTTGAACTCTCGGCAGGCCCGCTGGGCATTATTTTTTTCACGATTTAATTTTCTTATCTCCTTCATTCCTGTCTCCAAGAATCTTAAAGCGGATGCTCTCTCTCGACAGTTCCTTGCTGAGGACAAATCTGAAGAGCAGCTAGAGACAATCATTCCTTCTAGATGTATCTTGTCCGCCAACTCCTTTGATATTATGGGCAAGATTCAATCCGAACAATTCCAGACTCCTATAGGGCTCAAAGTTCCGGAGGGAAGACTCTTCACGGCATTCCAACACCGCAAAAAGGTTCTCGAATGGTGCCATTCTTCTAAATCTGCAGGACATCCGGGGATACGGAAGACCAACGACCTGGTTCAACGCACCTTCTGGTGGCCAGAGAGGGCTAAGGATGTAGAGGAGTTTGTCAAAGCGTGTGGTACTTGTGCTCGCAACAAGGTACCTCGGGTCAAACCAGCAGGCCTTCTTCTTCCTTTACCCATTCCAGATCGTCCCTGGAACCATATTTCTATGGACTTCATTGTAGAGCTTCCAGACTCCAAGGGAAAGGATACGATTCTTGTGGTCATTGATCGTTTTTCCAAACAGACACACCTGGTGCCTTTGAGTGGTCTTCCGAATTCCTCCCGCCTTGCGGATATCTTCATTCAGGAGATTTTTTGTCTTCATGGGGTGCCAGCAACCATTGTTTCGGATCGCGGATCTCAATTTGTATCAAGATTTTGGCGTGCCTTTTCCCGAAAATTGGGGATTTCACTTCAATTCTCTTCAGGGTACCACCCACAGACCAATGGGCAGACGGAAAGGGCCAACCAAAACCTGGAACAGTATCTTCGATGTTTTATAACCGATACGCAGCAGGATTGGGTGGATCTGCTTCCTTGGGCCGAGTTTGCTCTTAACTCTCTTCGCAATGATTCCACTCAAGAATCTCCATTTTTTATTAATTGTGGCTTTCATCCTTCCCGTTTACCCTTCTCCTCCTTATCCTCAGGAGTACCAGCGGTGGACAAGCGCATCTCCTGGCTGAAAGACTTATGGACAAGGATTCAGGAGAACTTAAAGGTAGCCACAGGGAGACAGAAACTCCAGGCAGATCGCCTTCGACGTCAAGTACCGGAGTTTGCTCCAGGAGACAAGGTGTGGCTTTCTTCCAGGAATATCCGACTAAAGGTTCCTACCATGAAGCTTGCTCCCAAGTTCCTCGGTCCCTTTCCCGTAGTTAGGAGGGTTAATCCTGTGGCTTACCATCTACGCCTTCCACCTTCGATGAAAATACCTTCGGTCTTCCATGTATCTTTACTTAAACCAGTATTTCAGAGTCCTCGCTTTTCCAAGAATACTTCTCCTCCACTTCCTCTTACGATTCAGGGTCAACAGGAGTACAAGGTCCAGTTTATCTTGGATTCGAGGATTTCCAGAGGAGGAGTACAATACCTGGTTCACTGGAAGGGGTTCGGACCTGAGGAACGTTCATGGATTCCCCATCGGGATCTTCACGCACCTCGCCTTCTTCAGGCTTTCCATCATAGGAATCCCTCCAAGCCTTGTCATGGACGCCCGGAGGTCGCCCCTGAAGGGGGGGGTACTGTAAGGAAGCAGGAGTCACGCCGTGCACAGCGTGCTCCTTACTCACCCGCGGCTCTGTCTGGGCCTCCCGCGGCTCGCAGGGACTCCTTCCCCATGGCGCCGAGCTCCGGTCCTCCTATGCACGCGCGCGCACGTCTACTCTCCTCTTCTGCCCTCGGTTCAGGGCGTGGGTCCGCGCACGCAGCTACAGATGCTGCCACAGGGAGGCGCGGCCACACAGGGGCGCACCAACCCTTTAAAGAGACAGTACCCTTTTTCAATGCCACAATACAATTCACCAATACTTCTAGGATTTATAGCTCCTCCTCCAGGAACTCATCTAGACCTATCCCTGTCTCAGCCTGGCCCATTCACACACCCCCACCTTGCTACTCAGCTATTGGTTCCTCATACCTACATATACCCTCCAGATTCATTAACTCATTGGCTGAGCATAGAACCAGTTGTTTTCATCACTCTCTGCCTCCCTAGTTCTGTTTCACAGATTCCCTCGTGTACCGGACCGGCTTCTGCTATGTCTTCCTGAACCTCTGGCATCCCGAACTCGGCATACGGCATCACGACTCTCCTCATCTCTGGCATTCCGATTCTGGGTTACGGTAAACGACAACGTCTCTCTCTCTAACCTTAGACTTGGCTTCCGCACCCTCTACCATCCGTACCTCTCCTACCCCGATCCCGGAATCCCAGACCACTCTTCAATCAAGATGTGCCCTCGTGGCTGTGGGTGGCGTTATATCCTATCCCACCTCAGCACCGCGGTCCCGTCTCGTTTGTGGTGAGCACATCCTGACAGTAATATAAGCAACTGCACAGCGCAGCAAAAACAGAGGGTGCACTGCAGTCTGCAGAGGAGGGCGGCAGGCAGCGTCTGCATCAGGGGATGGTGCGGGCCTCCACTAAGGAGAGGGGAGAGGAGATGGGGAGAGGGGTGTCTTCTTAAAACACTGCGTGAGCAATTCTATCTGCAGTCTCCTGTGCCAGCGAAATCTATGTAGATTTGTACCAACAAGCTGTACTAATCCTGTATACAGATATAGCCTACTTGTATCCGGGTTTTCCTGACCCGAGCCTGTTCTTTACGTGAGATTTCTCAAGAAATTTATGCGAGTTTAACCTGGGTGAAGTGACACGTGAAGGCGGGCAGAAATTCGATATG
Source organism: Ascaphus truei (assembly GCF_040206685.1). Lineage (NCBI taxonomy): Eukaryota > Metazoa > Chordata > Amphibia > Anura > Ascaphidae > Ascaphus > Ascaphus truei. The sequence goes on from NC_134494.1 coordinate 31,128,503, forward strand.
TGGCGTTATGTGCAATACCATACAGAATCTCATGTCGGTGATCGCGAGTTATTGTATCCCCTCCCATCTAGTTGTAGGAAAAACATGCTGACTAGGGCTAGGTTGAATGTGTACTGCATGTTACATGCTGACAAGGGCTAGGTTGAGTGACACACACTGTACTGCATGTTACATGAGGATAAGGGCTAGTCTGTATGTGTAATGAATTTTTATAATGTCTTGAACGGTCAAGGCCATAAAACAATGAGGAATTGTAATGAATTGCAGTATATTGCTGGATCTGTCTTGCACCTGCTTGAGACTTCTAGAACTCTACATAGACTAACTAACTTAACACATACACTGTGCCATCTGGCGGACAGGCGCAGAATTTCAAACAAACAAATCTGAAATCTGTCTGGCATATCATGTTTAATTCAGGTATGAATAGTGTGAAAGCTGTAAAAAATGTTACAACAAAACATTCAGTTATCAAATGAGTTTATTCAGTGTGCACACAGTGGAGACAGCTTCAAAACAAAAGCTCTCCCGCAGATAATACGGTTTGAAATACATTTATACCCTAAAAACTAATGCTCCCACCCCTTTATGGGGGTGGGGGGGCTTGCGCGTCACTAAATATTACATCATTTTTGTAATACATAATACTAAAAACTTATGCAAGTTTGGTGTAATTTTTGTAATACATGATAATACTAAAAACTGATGTTAGTTTGTAATACATAACAAATGATGTAAGTGTGCGTCAACTAAAAAACCATTATGGGGTTAATGTGATGTTTTCTATTTTCTCATCTGACATGTAAATGTGAGAAAGTTCAACTGTAAGAATCTGAGCTTATCTCAGGCCGCTCCGGCCTGTTTACATTTTCATTTGCGGCTGATTGGAAGATCAACAAAAATCTTCTAGGAGCGAAAAACATTCCATTCTCTGGTTCACACGTTTATTCACACAGAAATTTCTTCACATAGAAAAAATGACACACAAGACAAAATGGCGACAAAAGTAGTCAAACAAAATGGCTGCTTAGATCCTAGTGCTGTTTACGTCAGACCCCCTAATGTCTCAACTTTGTCAGTAGTAACACAAAGAACTGTCTCCAGTTGTCTACAACTAAACGGGGTGTTTATTGATTACATGTCCAAAACAAAATGATTGATGTCTGGACAGCTTTCTCAAGTCAGCGGAGGAGGAAGCATGCAGTACACTGCAGAGGAGGGCGGCAGCGTCTGCAGCAGAGGACGGCGGGGGCCACTCCTAAGGTGAGAGAAATGTGTGTGTGCCTACCCAGCTTTCTCACGTGGCCTCATCATTCATGGGAGGCAGGTTATGTGAATGGTGGGAGGGGGGTTGTGTATTGAGTAAATGGAGGGGAGAGAAGGGTGCGTGAGATTGAAAGTGGATCTCGCAAGGCCAACGATGGGGGTGAAGGGGTTGGGGGCTCAGTGGAGACTCTAGTCCTCAGCCCTTGGAAATCTGTCTGCAGTCCTGCCCCCACAGCTTCTCTTGTTCCCAACTCTCCCCTACTTGTCCCTCACTTCACTCTGTCACCACCAATGCCCCCTTGTCATCTCCCTGTCACCCCCACTCTCCCCCTTTCTCCCCCTCGTTCCCCCTCTCACCCCTCGCCACAACTTGTACTCTGCAGCTTGTGCTCTGTGTCAGTATATAATGCGGAAAGGTAAGTTATTCCATACCAATGCAAAATATTAATTTAAAAAAAATATATATATTTGGGGGGGGGAGGGAGGTATGCACGGCTGAAGCTTGCCTAAGGCATCAAAGACCATTGCACTGGCCCTGAATTTACTCTGTCAGTGTCTGTCCAAGGTTCCATTTGTGTAAGTGAGCCCTAATCCCAAAACAGGGAGAAAATCAGATGTCAAGGTGCTCTGGTGCCTACGGTAGGATTTTCTCATGTTTTTTTTTTCTCGTGTGCACCGATTTTATTTATTACATGTGGATCAGTGTATGATTGTCATATGATTGTTCTTGTTCTCAACCCCCATGTACCGCACTACACAATATGTTGTCGCATTACAAGTAGAAGTAGCGTTGGATTTAAAATGAATGCACACAAAGAAACAATGTTTTCATTAGACTGAACTGATATAAAATGAGGCTCGAAACTCCTAAATACTCTGCAAATCACACACAGTGCCAACTTGGTGCAAAACGGCCTTCCCTGCAAATACTCCTGTACCCTTAAGGTAAAGTTACGCCACTGTAGGCGCCCCACACCCACCCCATATATTACATACCAGTACTTTTACTTAACCCCTTCAATGCCACTGGCCATTCTGGCAGCAAAGGAGAGAAAAATGAAGGTAGAAAAAGTATAGCAGTGCCTTAACCCTCTCGCCTCTCCCTGCCCCATTTCTGTGCCCCTCATTTATTGAGTCTCTTCTATTAACCACTCAGCGGTCGCGGGAAAGGAACAGACACTTGCCTGTGTTCTGGAGTTCCGGGGCCAGCCGAGGGCAGTCTGTCATCTGGACAACATACAGATAAACCAATCAGCTTTCCTATATATTCTTTTATTCATTGTGCATTGACTTTTTAAACGTTACATATTGATATAGATTATGGGTGTAATCACAGTTGTGCTTTTTTCATATTTCTATATACATATAAATTCAAAATTTGCGCCTATATAACAATTGCCGCACACACACACACACAGCACTAGTTGGTACGACGGTCGGCGGAAGACTAGGCCTCAACGAACGTGTTTAAATGTACACGGTCACATAGCAATAATCACGGTGTAGTTAACCCCAAAAATAAAATGTGTGATTGTAGGAAGAGATTGAGCTGTGCTCAATATATAAAAAAAATTAGCTAAAGAAAAAAGTGGCAGAGAAAAAGAAGTGCTGCGTAAAATGAAAAATAATACGGCATATTCTCCTAACAGCAGTGCTAGCGCCAATGTTGTACTAGAAAGTGAAAATGACATAAAACAAGACGAAAAACTGACGGAAGATGTGCAGGACGTGGGAGGTACGTCACCGAGGGATTGTGATATTCAACAACCAACAATAAATCATCAGCTCGAACATATGCAAGGACTCGGCTAATTGGTGAATAAATGAGGTAATTCGAGATTAGTTTGTAATACATGGATTTGAGCAAAATATAGGTGCTGATTTTACCGAGACAGAACGAGAGTACGCTGATAAAAAAACGTTAGAGCAGCAGTTCAAGCAATATCCTACATGTGTGTTTTTTTTTTTTAATAAATCAGTTCTGTACTAAGAGAAAATACTTGTAGCATTTAAAAATTAAAAAAAAATGTTTTAAAGACATTTTTAATGTTTCTAATGTAGGAAGCATTTCCAAAGTGACAGCCCCTTCCCCTTCTGATAGGCTCTGGCTCTTGAGCCCCGCCCTCTCTCTAGCAGTGAACCAATTGTACCTAGTAACTGCCCAGTCAATCATATTCTAGGAACTACATCGCCCAAAATGCTGTGCAAGAACTGAATTAAATAACCCTGAGCAAGCGATCGATTACAGTCGATTACAGGAGAACGGATCGATCTGCAGCTTAGCCAATCACTTTTTTTTTTAAAACGGCAGCTTGAACTGCAGCTTGAACTTTCACTATCTCTTTTTGGACGTAAAATGTTGAATGGAAAAATAATTGCTAGCCCATGGGTAATTTATTCAGAAACTAATTCTTGTATATTTTGTGGTCCAAATGTTTCATGTTGACGTTCAATCGGACAGCAAAGGATTGAACGATTGGAAAAATGTATACAAATGCATGGAAATTGAAGTGGTAACTTGTGGCCCCTTTAGGACTCAAGGAGTGCACATGATGCCCTTCAGGTTTATCATGTTGCCCACAACTGATCCAAGCCATTCATTTTGCTGAGTGATGCACATTGAACTGCCATCCATAATGACGGTTCAAACGAACACACGGCAGACAGAAGTGTCTAATTTTCAATGGTTCATTCTCCTCACACGCGTTACACATTGATAATTGGTCCTGGTATTGGATTCCGATTGAAGTTTTGCCAACATATTTTCTGTTCTCTGATTGCATTACCACATACCGTTCCAGAACCCTATTCTCTTTAAACTATAGATTTCTGTATTTTCATTAAAAATGACCTTTTATTATATAGACACAACCATTTGCAGTTTTAGCCATTGAGAGGGTGCCAGGTGATTAAGTAAATGGCAGTGCAGGAATAACCTATTTGCTACCAGAGAGGCCTGCTAAACATTAAATATAAAAGGCAATTTGTGAACAGATTGGGCCTAATATGTGTCCCTTTACTTGGACTATATTTAAATTTGTCAACAATGAGAAATCATAAGAATTATAAAACTAATGCAATATTCAGCATTCTGTTTTTCTATTTGAGAAAACTTGTAAGTCAATGAATACTCATTAAATCCAGAGACCTAAAAACATGATACTGCGAGAGAAAAAAACAAAGAGCATTAGTTTGTACACTCTACAAGTACCTTTGCCAGTAAAAGGGTTACATTAAAGTAAATGCTATATCGAAATATATAAAGCATCTATTTCGTGAATAAAACATTTTTTTTTTCTCAAAGAACTGTAAATTGAACACCATTCCTTTCCAGCCACACACAACATTATCCGATGGTTCCTTTTCCATAATCTTACACCAGCCAATAGTCAGTAGCTGTGGATTAAATTAAAAATCACTGTTCTGAAGGATAACATTGGCCAGGGTAACAATGTACAAAATAAATAGATATATAAGTATTGTAATAATTTGAGACGAGTTAATCTGTGCCAGTTTGCTCTCAGAAAGGTCCTTCGGATGTTTTAATGAATTTCTGAAACAGCTATACTTAGATGTTAATTCTCCAGTGCCAAAAGTAAGCAGATCTTAATAAATGTAACCGTTTCAATGCTTTTATCCAAATGCGTGGAACGTCAGAAACCTCGCCAATTTTTGCATAACTACATTTTTTCGTTGATGTCGGATATCAGAATTTCCCTCTGCGAAGAATATTCCCATTTAATTGTTTTCGCTTATTCTGATACATGAGCTGTGGGAATCTTGGGCGCCAGCACTAGCACAAACGCCATGAGCCACGTGATGGAACCCCTATACTAAAAGAATTTTGGACTTATGCGATTACATCCGTTGAATAAATATATGTTTTTAAAGGTCATGGAGCTCCTAAGATTTATCTCTGGCTTTATTACAGGCTTAGAACAATTTGCGAGGTAACATTCTATGTATGGTACATGCGCCAACGTTTCAGTCCACTACACGAGCTTTATTGTGATCTATCTATTTCAAAGTTCTGTTAAATAACCTACAGTTTCAAATCTAGATAAGGCAGGATAGCCATAACGTGACATATCAGAGCAGCTCCATTCACACAAACCGAACATGTGCCAGAAGTCATGGGGAAAATTGCGTTATCTGTGAACTATTCGTCAAAGTGTAAATACGTTTTCCAAGTGAAGACTCCACGAGGAGTCAGTGTAGTCTATAAAAGGTTTGCAAAGCTTCTCGGAAGTTCAGCTTCATAAGTCAAATGCTAAAAACAGTCAGTGGAAATATGAATGAAGTGTGGCATGAATTAACCAGAGGCAGCGAACATACTGCAACATTTACATTGAAGCTGGCCCAAAACAGTGTATAATAATAACTTGAGAAATGAAGCAAACAGCCACAGTCTTCTAGGCAATTTGCAAATCAGGATCACTCAAGTGAACGCCAAATCAAATCTGAATCCCAGCTTTACAGAGAATTTAGGATTAAACTGAATAAGGTGTGGCAGTAAGCAGCGTGGGGATCTCAGGAATTTGATCCGTAGTCTGGATGCACAAACGTACTTGTTTTATGGTTTATGCTGATGTGCTATGTTTCTGGACAGAAAACACAGATCCCACTAAAAGTCTCACCCCTTGCAGAATTGGCTTAGGTTCAACCACATGACGTCTACATAAGCATGGGCTCGTTTTTGTAGGGGGGGGGGGGGAAATAAGTCCTATGGATGACCACGTTGAATTAACATTTAAAGTTGTAAAATGACTGTACTTCGTTTATTTATAATTAAGGACTGTAGAGTTTGGCAGGCTTTACAACTCACTTTAATATTAGGTAGGATAATGTGTTTAACTTGCAGGCATAACTGCAAGATTAGTCATCAGAAATCCACCTTTATTATTATAGTTTATTTATAAAGCACAAACGTATATTCCTTAGCAAGGTACAGTGGGGGAACAGAATGATATACCTTACATAAACTGAATGACATACAAAATAGGGACAAAGGAGCGCAAGCAGATAGAGACGGTAATGAGGGCACTGACCCTGAGAGCTTACACTCTAGAACGAATAAGGGACAACTTTGGAACAAAAGGTAAAGTGGCTGCTCATTGTGGGACGGAGTGTGGTCCAGTAGCATGGCTAGTCTCATTAAGGTTTGGGGGTGTGGATGTTAGGGTGTGTTGCATGGCATGGAATTTAGTCTGGTCCCAATAGCAGTTGGTGGCGGGTATGTATGTTAGGGGGACGTTATATAGGCTTCCTTAAAAAGTTTTCGGGGAGCTTTATAAAGTCTGAAAACTGTGGGAGAGTATGATGGTGCGCGGTAACAAATTCCAGAGAGAGGGAGCAGCACTGGAGAAGTCTTGTAGGCAGGAGTGAGAGGAGGTGATATGGGAGGGGGAGAGGTGGATGTTGTGGGCAGAGAATAGGGGGCGTTTAGGTATATATTAGGGGAGGAGGGCAGAGATGTAAGGGGGGCGGGGGATAAATCTGAGCTAGGATTTTTAATTTTATTCTAGATAATTACAGGAAGCCAGTGTAGGGATTTGCATAGTGGAGCAGCAGATGTGGAGCAGTGAGTGAAGTAGATGAACCTGGCAGCAAATTTTGGGATGGGTTAGAGTTGAGAGTGGCAGACAAGGGGAATGCCAACTAAGTGAAGGTTGCAGTAGTCAAGACGGGACAAGATGGGTGACTGAAGATTTTAGTTGCGTCAGGAATGAGAAAAGGGCGTATCCTAGCAATATTTAGGAGGTGCATATGGCAGGACTTAGTAAATAAATAATTATTAATTCCGCGCTTTAAGGGTAACGTCGGAGCGGCTGCAGTCTTGCGCCTTTTAAGACCACAATGATGCTACATGCTTTGAAAGCAGGAGGCATATTTCACTAAACGCAGGAGAACTGCTTCAGGACAGAGTTTATATGAACATAAGTTTGGGGCCCTATGTCCTGATCTCACATCCCTTCTGTATATTCAGCACAAAGTGGTGAAAACGGAAAATGTCTTTTCCCACATTTACGAAGTAGGCTTTTAAAAAGTAGTAACACCGTGCCAGATGCCAGGAGAGCCCAATTCTGTTCCTTCTGTAGCTATTGAGGAGAGCCCAATTCTGTTCCTTCTGTAGCTATTGAGGAGAGCCCAATTCTGTTCCTTCTGTAGCTATTGAAAAGGTTATATATGTTGTAAAAAGAAAGAAAGGGAGAGACGTATATTACTATAGTTGCATTTTCTCTCAACTACCACACCCTTCAGTTACAGAAGTAGATATGTTGCAGGATATAGTTCCACCAGCTTACACTTTCTTGAGAGATGTACAGTGGCGGCTGCCTTTAGCCTCCTGCGGCCGTTTCAGCGTGAAATTTAAAACCGTGGGCAGATGCAGTGTTTGATGCGGCATGTTCCAGCATTTAAAGCCGGGGCCGCGTGCATTGACAGTATTAGCGCTGTGCTTATTTAATTGTTTTCAACTGTTTTCAACATTACAGTCTCACAGTTATGTGAGGTCTGTATTAGAGGTACACAAGCAAGCTACTTGTAACATTACTGGCGGCGTGCATGCAACATTATGGGCGGCGTGCTGTATACAAACTTTCGCTGATAACTACAGTACTATTGGCGCTGTCTCGGCATGAATGCGGCATGAACGCGGTGAAGTGCGTGGCATTCGAAAAAAAATATCAAACAAACCGGAGATGTTGGAGAATAAAAGGGGCCGTGACAATAGTTCGGCATGATAAGTTATAGAGTCTTTTCTACACATATATCAAGAAAACAAGTTTGTGGTCTGAAAAAGAGACATATACATTAACATAAGAACTTTCCATTAAAAAAAAGTACTAAAGCCATTGAAGGTTTATGGTAATCATGCCCCTTTGTTTAAAGCAGCCATCTTCTTATTTGTTTATTTATTTTCCCCTTTAATATGTGCATCAATACAATCCACACAATAAGTAATTAGCTAAGTTGCCGATCGATCCGTTCTCCTGTGATCGATTGGCGAAGATTCGGCTCGGGGGTTCACTAAATGGCTGCCAGTGCAGCAGAAGAGGATCAAAGATGCAAATTGCTATGGGGAAGATCATGTGACCAGGCAGTCACTAGATACAAATGCTAGAGAGAGGACAGGGCTCACAAATGGGTGTGCCAGAGCCTGTTTCAGAAGAGGAAGGGAATGTGACTTTGTAAATGGTTGCTATGGAAACAAAAAATGCTTGTTACATTATAATACATTAAAAATGTAAGAGTTGTTTAAAAAAAATCTACAAGTATTTTCTCACAGTACAGAACTGATTTATTTAAAACAAAAACAAAATAGACATGTAGGATAATGCTTGGTCTGCAGCTTTAAAGGAGCATTCCAAGACATGGATTCTTTTTTACTTAGGGTTGAAGCAGGGGGTCTCCGGAGCTGAACCCCATTAATTTCAGCTCTACGAACCCCCTGCTTCCAGAGATACTAACCTCTGAGGCGGTGCTAGTATCCCTCTGCTTTTTAAAGCTCCTGCATCACATGGGCCAATAGGAAGTTGCACCGATGACGTCACGGCTTCCTATTGGTCCGGAGAACTCAGGAGCCTTGAAAAGCAGCCATCATGTAATCCCTGCTAGCCGAGCAGAGCGGCTACCAGCACCTACTATGGAGGTAAGTATTTCCAGAAGTAGGGTCTCCAGAGCTGAAATTAAAGGGGTATCGCTCTGAAGATACCTGTTTGAATCCTATGTAAAAAAAAACCAAAAAAAAACCTCACAAAAGAAATCACCAGCTTGGATTGCCGCTTTAAACCCACCTTGAGAAAGGTCCCACTGGGGGACCGAAACGCCGGTTTTTGTGTCTTCTATCAAATATAGAAGATTTATGATTTACTTACCTGCGTGCTGTCCCTTGATGTCGTGTTGCAACCGGTATCGTATGGTCTGTTATTGCTTTATGGGATAAGCACCAAAATGTATTTACTTGCAAATGGTGTGCCGGCTGTGCATTGGATTATATATATATATATATATATATATATATATATATATATATATATACCTCAGATATAGATATATATCTATATATGTTTCCATACAAACGTTCAGCTTTTACAGGGTTGCTAAGCAACGATAGCGGGGAGAGGAGACAGAGAGACCGCAGGGAGAGGAGGAGACAGAGAGACAGCAAGGTGAGGAAGAGATATATGGTTGAAAAGGAGGAAGGAATGGACTGCAGTGTGTACATGGGTAAGGTGAGAGTGCAACAACGACAGCAAGAAAGGAAGACAACAAGGAGAGCAGGAGAGACAGCAAGGAGGGGAGAGGAGACAGATAGGCAGACAGCACGGAGAGGAGGAGATAGAGAGACACGAAGGAGAGGAGACAGAGAGAGAGAGACAGTAATGAGAGGAGGAGACAGATGGATGACGAGGAGGGAATGGAGAGCAGTGTGCACATGGGGCAGGAAGGAGTGCAAAGAGAGGGGAGGAGAGACAGCAAGGTGAGTAGGAGGAAACAGAGAGACAGCAATGAGAGGAGAAGACAGATGAGTAGGAAAGGAGGGAGTGTGGTGTGCACAGAGGAGCAAGGGAGGAAAGGGTGCAAAGAGGAGCAGGGCGGGATGGAGGAGAGAGGAAAGTGGGGAAGAGGGGACAAGAGACAGCAAGGCATTACAGGGAGTGGTAAAAACAAAGAGTATTGTTTAATTAATAACCTTTAATATTTGCTAGATCGGCGGACGTTACGCCATGTACAGCTAGTATATTTATACATGAATACGTGTATCTTACTCAAAGTGACAGGAAGAGATGTGCGGTTTTTACAAAAGCAAAATAAAGATTTTCCCAATGGATTAATACCATTGTTATGGATACAATTAACAAGTCATGCATATATCAATACACAAGGAAGTCTGGTACCGTGATGTTAATCCTTGCATCCTAATAAAGCTCTAGGTAGATTTTACACTTTTAATTTCATTTCTTACCTACTTGGCACATGAAAGTGTTGTGATCAATATGCTGCACTTCACACACGTACTTAGAGGTGGTAAGCTTTGATTACCGAGAATAGATGGTTAGCACATTTGCCTTGAAGGATCAGTGTAATCTTCTTCAGTAAATGAGATTACATGTGACCTCCTATTGGTGCATATCCCGAGGTGAACAGCAAAGATGATACGGTAGCTTTCCAAGGTCATATCTTATAAATACAAAACAGATAAAATGTTGCACAAGATACATAACAAAAAAAAATATCTCATTATGTTACCATACATTTCCTTCAAATCCTCCAGCATTTTGGCATGTTTCAGATAGAAACAATCTAGTTTGCTCTCCAAGACCTTTCATTTTCCAATAAAAATAAACTAACATTTGATTTCATTAGTCAGGAGCTGTCTACTTGCTCCTGCATGCCTGGAATGGAAATGAAAAAGACACAAAGACAATAGTTGCAATGTGCACTTGGACACCATACATATTCCAAAATGCATCTTTAATCTCATTACTATTTATTTTCTGGTCTACAGCTGCCATCAGCTACATGGGACAGCACGCGACTTACTGTGTATAGAACGAAAAAAAGACTGCACAAGACGAATACTGTAACATTTTAATTTAATTCAGATAGGAGCTTCATCAGGGCTCCTTCAATGGCCCTGCCAAGCTGAAGTGAAACCCCTATGTAGAACAACATCATAATTAAATATATTAAAAAGCAATGCTTAGTTAAGTTATGGTGGGTAAAAATTGACAAAAACCCTCTACAGCAAAGCATATAGCAAATGGAAATATTACTGTGTGCTCATTTGCATGTGTTAGACAGGTCTGCAGCCCTGCCTTTCACCATTATCACCCAGCACTTCCACTGCATCAAGGGATTCTGGGGAATGACATGCAAATGAGCACACAGTGCCACCTTTTGCTTCAAAACCATAAACATGGTTCCCTATAGGCTTAAGCTTGCTGCATGGTCACAGCTTTGAGCACAGCCAGGGTTAAGATGCATAGCCAGCAAACCCACCCACAGACAGCCGTTTCGACCTTAATGGGTCTCCTCGGTGTGGGGTTGGTTATATTGGCTATGCTAAAAAAGCAATGGATATACTATGTATCTTTATCGCTTTATTTTTTTATGTTCCACTACCTTTATATCATTTACTGGGGAAACATGATCAAGTTTTCGTGGATGTGAAAGACTACTCAGAGCACCAATACTTGTTTTTCCAAATCCCATCCATTTCACTGTTGGTAACTAACTGCTATTAGGCATTGTAGATATACCACTGGCCACCATATGAACATTCTGGCCTACAGTATTCTATAAGTAATGTAGCATCTACAGCACCATCTGCAGCTGCAAGTAACATACAACTCTCTCAGCCCCACAGGGGACATGTAAAGCAACACAAGAGGGGTTCCTGTACAGATTGTTAAATCTGCATTAGGTTGCAATATGCCACTTTTCATATTCAGCCCGCTGTCTCCTGAGCCCTCCAGCTTAGCCTCAGCTTTCACAAAATACTCGCTTCCACCTGTTCCCACCAGGGTCCCCAATTCGCCGAACGATTTCCCTGTGAGACTTTTAAATAATGCATTCATTAATTACTGCTTAGCATTTGATTTAACTAAAAAAAATAAAAAAAGATTTTTAGTTTCCCGACAAGCAAAAAATATACAGAGTAAAGTTATGCAGAAAGAACGCAAAACATTCTTGGTATATTATATTAAAGAATATAAATGTTGTATGTTTAAAGCAGCAAAATGTGAAATCTTATATCTTTTTTTTAAATAAATCAGTTCTGATAATAGATAATAGTGACTGTTTAAATTGTTTTTAATTTATCTCTTAATTCCATTTTTTTAATGATATTTAATACACGCGGCACCATTTAATTTCTATCGCAGGCTTTAACCCACCTACCCCAGCAGTGCCAGATCTTTGTAAAACTTTCCTGTTTGTGATCATTGGTGGTCAATATTCCCAGCAGTTCGAGCTGTAACCTGTAACAATAGATAATGTTACCTTAGTAATATCAGGATACATTGTAGCTGCTGAGTTACACTGACTGAAGCAGCCATTATGTCAGGCACACAATCAGGATATTTACAGATTTATAACAGGAGCACTAAACGATTGCCAGCTTCGGTAAGAACGTAGAATTATACATTGTCACATGCCTTACATATAAAAAAAAAAAGATTAAAAATAAATAAAACAGGAGGGGGGGGGTGTAGTATTGCTGCTTTAAGATAAATGCAATAAACTTATAGGGGTCCATGTTAAAATGGATTTCAAACTAAAGGTGACACTGTGCTAATTTGCATGTTATTTCCCAGAATCCCTAGCTGCAGTGGAAGCATTGTATGCTAGGAGATAATGGTGAAAGCAGGGTTGCACACCTGTCTTAGATGTTAATGTGCTCAGAAGTGGTATTTTTATTTGCTGTATGCTCTAAGATTGAAATCGGGTGGAAAAAAATGTCGATTGATTTCTAGCATTTAGTATTACCTCTTAATAGAGAACGTGACTGTACTGTTGTAATATACAGTAATTTCTGTTGTACTAGAACAGGCCTGCAGAACACGCAGCCCGCGGGCCGCATTGTGCGGCCCGTGGCGGCTTTCCCCGTCGTCCTCCCTCCCGAGCCTGCTCTCCCGACCGCGAGCCGCAAGCCCCCTCCTCTCTCGCCCGGGAGCCGCAAGCCCCCTTCTCCTCCTCGAGCCTGCTCTCAGGACTGCACGAGTGTGCTAGTCCTGCCTGCTCTGCCGCCATGAGGTGCCGTTGGGGTGAGGTGCAAGGGGGGGGGGGGTGAGGTGCAAGGGGAGGGAGGGAGGAGGTGCAAGGGGGGGAGATGAGGTGCAAGGAGGGGAGGTGAGGTGCAGGGGAGTGAGAGAGGTGAGGTGCGGGAGGAGGTGAGGTGCAGGGTGTGAGGTGTAGTGGGGTGATGTGAGGTGCAGGGGGGAGGGTGAGGTGAGGTGCAGGGGAGTGATGTGAGGTGCAGGGGAGTGAGGTGCAGGGGAGTGAGTGAGGTGAGTTGCCGGTGGAGGTGAGGTGCAGGCGAGAGGTGTAGTGGGGTGATGTGAGGTAAGGTGCAGGGGGGTGATGTGAGGTGCAGGGGGGGGGGTGAGATGCAGGGGGGAGAGTGAGGTGAGGTGCAGGGGGGTGGGATTTGTGTGGTCTCCAGGGGGGTATTGTGTGTTATGTGGAGGGGGAGTATTGTGTATGGGTGAGGGGGAGAGATGGGGGTGTGAGATAGAGGGTGAGTCTTGCAAAGGTTGATGATGAGGGGTGCAGGGGGAGATATGAGGATGAGGGGTGCTGGGGGAGATATATGAAGATGATGAGTGCTGGGGGAGATATGAGGATGATTAGAGGTGCTAGGGGATATATGAGGATGATGGGGGGTGCTGGGAGAGATTGATGGGGGGTGCTGGAGGAGATTTGAGGATGATGATGAGAGGTGCTGGGGGAGATATGATGATGATGATGATGATGATGATGATTTAACCCGTGTGGCCCGAATCTGTTTTCCTTGGAGCAGTTCGGCCCTTCTCGCTTTACAAGTTGTGCAGGCCTGTACTAGAATATATGAGTGATTTTATTGAGATGCAGATGAATTTTAATGACTAACAACAAATCTGACACTAATGAAATATATTAATGTAGTGTACTGTAAATGAGTGTTTGTTTCTGTATGTATAGGTTATAATAATGTGGTATTTTCCAGTAATTCAGGAAACTTTGCAGCAGGATTTGCCAACATTACTTAGGTTAAAATGTGTATTTATGATTATTTTCCCAATAAGCCTTATTTGATTTCACTTGATACTGAAATTTTCTCAAAAACATACAGTATTCTCTTTGTGGGCTGTGATACTTTTTAATGGATCAACAAATCAATTGTACAAGGTCTTGTGCATTATTCTGAAACCTCTATAAACCAGTAAGTATTTGACAGCCATTTAAATCCCCTTTAGAAACCAGGAAGTATCTCGGGAACCAGGTGGGGTGAAAAGAGCACTCAGCTCTGAAGGACCCTCGGCTTCCAATTCTGTAAAAAAAAAAAGGGCGGGGGTTAGCTAGGGGGGCTTGCTGCGAAATAATGGAATAAGACTAATGTATATGAAAGGTCTTGCTATCATTGCAAAACTAATTAAATCAAATTGACTAAATACATGCTTTTTTTTAATGTATTTATTTATTTTTTAATCTCACATTTTATCTATGCTCATTCATGGAGTAGACATCAAATTGTAATGCTTAACAATTAAATTCTACTCAATCAACCACAAAAAAATGTGATCATATACAGTATATTTTCACAATCACACACTCATTTTCTGTCTTGGATGACTATTGATGTAAAACTACTACCTTGAGTTACAAGTTTGACATATTATTGGTTATATCTCTGAGCCTCCTAACTGGCATCTAAATGACCTTTACAGTGTTGGCTATTTATTGTTTAATGGTCTCAGCTGTGCGCTATGATATTGATTGGGACAATGAAAACCATTCTAATTGCTGTCAAACTTGACGTGTGTGTACTCCAACTTTCTATCATATTACTGCCCTCAGCTTTATAACTCATTTTTGTTGCATGAATATTAAAAATATTTCACATTTAACCCATTATCATTAACACCGCAAGTGTTGCATGAAGTGTGATGTCTTTTTAAATTGCTTTGCAATGAATGTAGGTCTATTTGTCTGTAAAGGAGTAAATACCCACAGCACCATGAGGGCATTTAGTGCTATTTTGCTCTTAATAAGGTGTTTAGAAAGAAAGACACTGCCCCAGATTGACTAAACGCTAATTTAAAGTGATGTTAACTTCCTCATAGTGCAATATTCATGTAGCCATCTCTTGGTTGGCTACTAAAGGGTTCATTGATAGAAGGGGTTAAACTGTGTGAGATCACCAGGTTCTGTCCCTCCCATTTTACCTCATCACTAGCAGGGCCGCCAACAGAAATAAATAAAAATAACAAACAAGTGCGCAAACAAAAATATTCTTATAAAAGTGTGTTCGTGTGATAATTAATAATAATACACCAAATGACCCAAAATTGTGATAGGTGATGATACTGATAAAACTATGTTATCAATCAATAAGAGAGCATCTGCTGCTGTACATAGGGTAGCCCAGGACCCTGGGTATCTAGAAACAACAAAACACAGCGCACAACGCTCATCGTGAATTTATAAGACAGTGTTTATAAAATAAGGATTTCAAGGTTCTGCGTACATCAGATATAAGGTAAACAGGCACATGTAGCTACAATGTAGCTGTTACCGCTCACTGCGACCCAGAACTCTAGAGGGATGATTTCATCAGAGATCTTGCACGCCGCTGCTCTGTCAATGTTCTGCATGGTGTCCCACACACACCCGCCACCCCATCTTTAGATGTGCTGGGGGACAGTGAAAGGATGGTGCGTTGGAGCAGCTGGTGCGCGTGGGACTCCGAGCGGCGGCCACGAGGGACATTGACAAGGGTGCACAGCACTCAGACATTCAAAGATAGTAAAAAACAGAAAAAATACTGTGCGCTAATACCTAATTAACTAACCTAAAAATAAAATATATGAATATATATAATATACAGTGCAGTGACTAAACCATATAAATATGTGGAAAAGAATACACCACAACTCCCACAGTGAGGTATATAGAAAATAAATAAATTATATCACATAACCGTGTTGCTGTTAAGGGCGTCTGCTGCTATAAACACAGGGGGTGGCTCAGCACCCCACACACTCTAAGAAAATGGAAACAAAAGAAAACAGCGCACAATGCCAAATAGTGAAGCAAATTTTACAATATATTATCAATTAAAGGGGTAATAAATCTGCGTACATGATAAAGGTTGGTAAAGTGCATTTAGTGGGTTTCACACTGATTACCACTCGGCAGCTGTTGTCAGGAGAGTCTGGTGCTTGCTTCTCTCAGCTAGTGCCACTCCGTTGGTCAACCAATAAGGTATCTTTGTGAGGTATATAAGACCTCTGGGTAATGGCCTAATTATTCCCTGAAGAAGTAGTTTATTCTACGAAACGTGTTGGATGACATATTTCTATTGCCTTATATCTGCTATTTGCCTATTTATTGGCTTTGCCCTGTTATCATTCTTGTGTGCTGATTTGGGCCTTTTTGAGAGACTTTGCAAGACTTTATTTACCTCCCTGCCGATTCCATCACTGCTGCGGAGACAGTGACGTCATCACGCAGCGTCCCGCGACGGAGCGGCATCGTGGCACGCCGAGTGTGCCCCTGCAAGCTGCGGTTTAACCTCCGTGCAGAGGATTCATCTGTTGAGCTACATGAGCTGCTCCAGACGGCTTGGAAGCTTGAGTGGTCCCACTGAGCACCAATACCTGCAGCGGAGCCTGGTTGCTTAAAGGGAAACTCCCTTGGGAGCAAAGTACCGACGGATGAGAAGTCCAGACAAGAACCCTGCCCCAGAACCAACGGAGTGGCACTAGCTGAGAGAAGCAAGCACCAGACTCTCCTGACAACAGCTGCCGAGTGGTAATCAGTGTGAAACACACTAAATGCACTTTACCAACCTTTATCATGTACGCAGATTTATTACCCCTTTAATTGATAATATATTGTAAAATTTGCTTCACTATTTGGCGTTGTGCGCTGTTTTCTTTTGTGTCCATTCAAAGATAGTGGTGGGCTTGGAGTGCGCACAGTGAAAAGTCAAGTGGCGGAGTGCTAGTGATAGTTTGAGATACATTTCTAAGACCATTGTCTAGGGTCCGTTTTAGAATTTTGCAATGCACAGGCACGTACTTTTTTGACGCCCTAGCCTCTTCCTCTTGCAGGGTCCCGACGTCAAGTGGCGACGTGTTTCCACAACAACGGGGTGGATAGATATATTTGCCTATCATCTGCATAGAAATGATAACTAAGGCCAAAAGAGTTGATGAGGTCACCAAGTGATAGTGTGTGGGGAGAGAAAAGGGGAGGTCCCAGAACAGAGCCCTGAGGTACACCAACAGATAGATCAACCAAAGACATGTTAGCAACAGAGACCAAAAATGTGCGATGAGAGATGTAAGATGAGAACCAGGATAGAGCTTTGTTGTGGATACCAAGAGTTCAGAATATGCAGAAAAAGAGTAATCGACAGTATCAAAAGCAGCAGAGAGATTGAGTAGGATTAGTAGGGGAAAATTACCTTGGGATTTAGATTAATGTAGATTATTGGCTACTTCAGTAAGCACAGTCTCCGTTGAGTGAGCTGTGCGAAAGACAGATTGTAAATGGTCTAGGAGGGCATGGGAATTAAGAAAGTTGATCATACGGGAGAACACAAGATGTTCTAGCAGTTTGAAGGCAAACGGCAGGAGGGATACAGGGCGGTCGTTACTAAAGCACTTGGGGTCTAGGTTGTTATTGAGAATAGGTGTGACCACCACATGCTTAAAGGAAGCGGGGAAAGTACCGGAGGTTAGGGAAAGAATTTAAGATGTGGGTGAGAGTGGGGACTAAGACAGAAGGAAGAGATCTGATAAGGTGTCAGGGTATGGGATCGAGAGGGCATGTGGTATAGGGAGAAGAAAAGATCAGCTTAGAAACTTTCTGCTCTGTAACCGGAGAAAATTAGTCAAGAGTGGAAGAATGAAGTTTATGTAGGTCCTGTAAGTAGGTTTCTTTGTTGGTGTTTTGTAGCTAGCTATGTCATCTCACTTTTACTATTTTGGAGTTTAGTAACGTGCCGCTGTTCTTACCCTGTTCACTTAATATAATCATGTATTTGTCATCATAACTCTGTGCCCAGGACATACTTGAAAATGGGAGGTAACTCTTAATGTATTACTTCCTGGTAAAACATTTTATAAATAAATAATAAGTAAGCGTCTGCAATGAGGATCAAGAAGTTCATGAAGGAGGTGCGCAGCATATGTCTTTTAGGGTTGCTAAAACAGGAACCTGGATCTATGTCGGACTGACCCAATTGGAAGGTTCTGAGCATTACTGACCCTGAACCGGATACATCTCCCCCACTCTCTACTACTGGTGCCAAGATAAGTAACCTCCTCTAGGTATGTCCAAGAATTACTAGAAGATGATTCCCCAAAGCTTCTATTTTTGTGATGCATTTTAATACATCGTCATTTGTGTGTCTATCTCTTAATGTGGGTTTTGGATTGTGTTCAATAAACACCCTTTTTATTTTACAAAAGTTACTGATGCCATTTCTATTCCTACTTTCATAGCCTCCCAGCCTGCACCAACCCATCTTTATGATGTGAGAGACTGAGCATACACTATAAGGAGATATCTCATGTGACACCCTTTAGAGCCAGGAAAGGGGGCTTACTTTCACTACAGCGAATACCACAATGTTAACCAGATTTTACTCCTGTTAGAAGACTGTTATTATTTATGGACATTATCCTTATGGACATGCACATTAGATTATAATGATGTAAATCTTATTCATCTGGTATTCATTAAGCAGTGCTATGGAAACGTGGGGGGTGTTAATACCCCATTATTTAAGTAATAACTAAATGAGGTGGTAATGACCAGTTTGCTTGGTATAAAAGAACTCCATTTTCAACAATGTTTGTGTGAAATATGAAGTCGTTGGTATGTCTGCAGAGGGCAAGATTAAGAACCAAGAGAGAGACTGTGAGAGAAGGGATACTGGGAGTGGGATTGGGAGATAATGGGAGTGGGAGAGAGGGTCAGGGAGATAAAGGAAGAGGGGAGAGTGGTGGCTGAGGATGGGAGGAGATTATTACAGCCCTCAGTATTTAGACCCAAGTAAATACTCTAAGGCAGGAGGAGGTGATAGGGCAATTTTGCTTGAGGTACACAGGTACAATAATCACTGTATTTAAACAGCAAGGCCAAATATGGAGCTTGTCACAACAGGAGTAATGCTATTCCTTGTTTTGTGAAAATGCCATGCACGTAACATTGTTTAACCTCTGGGTCCTGTTGCTTGCACCCTTTTCTTCATGCTCTGAAATGAAACAAAGGACAGTATATGCATTTCCTCGCCCATGCCCTGTCCGCTCTCAGCTCCGTGTATGAGTGCATACAACTGCTGCTGGAACCATCCTCCCACGTGGTCTTGCGCCTCTGCAAGTTAATAATAATAATAGCATGTTCTTGTATGGCGCTGCTAATTGTACGCAGCGCTTTACAGATACATTTTGCAGGCACAGGTCCCTGCCCCGTAGAGCTTACAATCTATGTTTTTAGTTGTTGAATGGTTCTATTTTCAAAAGACATTGCCGTCTGTAATATATGAGAGATGGTGGTTTGTGTTTGTATGGTAGAATTTATATTGCCAATTGAAGAAGACCACTGCATGTGTAATATTTGTTACTTTGTCGTGCGTGTGCAGTGATTTTTGCACAGTTGCTAGAGATGGTTATTAATCCGGTTATTAATCCATGGAAAATTGAATTGTTGCTTGAAGAAATGTAAACTTCCAACTGCAATAAACACAAAGTATTATGTTATCATTGGTCCACTGTCAGACAAACCCCCACATACCAGAAAACCTCTCTGTAAAGCAATATCACAACCGGTTATGTTAGTGCAGATAAGGATTTTTTTCTTTCTGACTTTGTAATACTGTATTTGTTCCCAGTAACATTAACAATGAAACATAGATAATTTGTAGAATTGCAATACTATATTTGTTCCTTGCATAACATTCACTTACTGCATGAGAAGGGGAGGGGGGTGGGGGAGGTTGACTCACTCCTCCCCCTTTTTAGCACGTTGCACACAAAAGGCACATGGAGAGGATAGGTGAGGGGTGGCGGCATGGGACACATGCTGCCTGGTATATTTATTAACCCTTAACAGAATTTCTTTAAGTCACTATTTTTGTGCAATACTAAATTTCCCAATCCCCAACAACGGCTTAACCCCAAAAATGTCACGTCCCCTTCCTTATTGGCAGGTCCCAAGCCCTGCAGCCAGAGCGTTCCTTTAAGTAACCACAAAACAAACACAAGCCTCTCTAGGATATCAGAGGTCTGTCCATATTATTATTACTTCAAAAGCATCAGTCCAGTTTTGAGGCCCATTCTAAATTATAATGTATTTATATGTATTTATATGCCCTCTTTGTGGCTGACACCAAATAAATATCCACCGTGGAAAATACACAAAAAGATGAATGACTGATTTCACATTTCAGCGTGGAACACACACAAAAGAAGAAGTCAGCATACTGTATGTGGAGGGGAATTCTATGCAGCATTCTCCAGTGTTATGGAAACAGCCAGTGAGAGTCTCCTGACCCACAAATGAAACCATAAATTACACGATCATGCAAGAATAATAAAAACATTGAATTTTGTAGTTACAGGAAGAATTCACCAGTAATCTACTTTTATCTCCATGTCAGCCAAAGTGTGTCAACGCAGTTTTATGATTGCACAACAACCATAAACACTTTCAAGTAGCCCCAGTTTAATGCCTCAACATAATTCTGTAAATGTATTATAGACAATGTCACAAAAGCGGCAATAAAACACAGTTACCCTTCATTGATGATATGGGTAACGTGCGGATACAATGTAGTAACATCTATTCTGTCTGATGTTTGTTTTTTTCATTGTAAAGGGAAAGGTAGATTTTATTTATAGCTCTGCAACACCAGAAAGCAATTCCTAGCTCCTTGTAGATTCCCATAGGACCCCTAGCATCCCCTGACTCCAATTCTGCATTCATAAAACTTGCTACTCCGGCTGTCCTCCGCTGAGCTCTCATGAATATTTAATTCCAGTCCTCTTCCCTGATGCCAGGCTCGCTTTCCATCAGCCGAATCCTGCGGTCTGTAACCTGGAAAACATCAACATATATTTCCGAGATCCGTGGTGTGCCGAAAATTCTGATATGTAACAAAGAGAGGTCACAACGTGCCAACTGATTCCATGTTCCTACCTAAGTATAAGGAGCAGCGTTTATGAATATGCCCCCACATTTGCATTGTTTCTATTATTATATACTGGAATACAGAATAATACAATTACATCAAACTGAAGCTCCTTGGGTGGTGGGGAAGGCAGCATACATTGCATCACCCTGCCATGATACATGGCACTTATATCTAATGTAACCCATTCCATTCTATCTTCACTAGCAGTGCATTACTGGCACAGCTACAACATCAATGAAATACAGCAGCATGCACCATTTAATGTTTGTAATGAGAGAAAGGGAAGCTAGCACCAGTGGAAAAGGGTAATGTGTTGGAAGTTTTGGTTGCATATTCAGGTGGACTCTGTTAATCTGTTACATAAAGACATATGCACAATGTGATCCTCCACCAGCACGGTAATTAAAATGAAGGCATAGCAAAAATAGTGCAAGCTAATGAACTCGTTAAGATTCGATTCATTTTTACCTTGTAGGGAACGGGTGATTAAAACAAAACTCCCGAAAAGTCAATGAGCTAATTGATGGCCCTCTGCATTTTGATTAGTATGGTTGATAAGTTTTCCCTGATATCAGGGAATATTAACCGAAATACATTTTTTTTCTGCCAATTAGTGTACACATTCTATACAGAACACACAATACCAAGCTAGTTAGGTCTTACTGACATAGCCACTGCTCATAGCAATAGCATGACAGATATTCAAACCAGTTGAAATGTATGTAGCAGGAACACCACACTCAGATGCACAAAGCTTGTGTAGTTCTCTAATCAGACCTGGCATTGCTTTTATAGACCCGTGGCAGGTCTAAAGGGGTGAGTGATTCCAATCAATATCCAGTTGTTAGAGTAACAGCCATGTCTGTTCTGGATGGCTGGCTGGTTGAATACATGTTTGTTCTATCTAATGTGACACCAGTCTGTCAAATTAACAACTTGCATGGCAGAGGTTGCCTGGCTTAATAGATGGATGACAACTTTACAACAAATTTAAAATTGGACCGCTTCACTGCCTGCCCCTTTTAGACTCTTAAGAAGTGAAAGTGTTAACCATAACATTTTAATTCCTCAATTCAAAACATACACAGTTATTATTTTTTTATATTGATAGTAAGTTGTTGGCCATATGTTTGCCAATATGTTTCTGCATGGAAACTGTGAAGCGTGTACCAATTATTTATAGTGAATCACATACGGTCAGATAAAAATATAGCACGCTATGGCCTTAATTACCTTACTGAATGCATATAGATATACTTATTGGTGATTAGAACATTGAGAAAGTAGGTGTCTTATTAACACCCCTCAGCATCAGAGATTTAATGATGCCTTAGGAAACAGATATCTTTGTGTAAATTCTGACTGCAATCCCTATGACAAATAACATCACAGCAGCTTAATGGTTTTGAGCAATAAAACATTTCCTTCACTGAGGTCATTCGCAGCTACTGTAGCAAACCATCTTATAATAACCTTTCTCAAAATGTAAAGGTAACATGCATCACGACATAGGACCAAATTGAACCCATACAAATGATATGTTTAATAGGTTTAAAGCTGCAGTTCAGTCTTTTTTTTTTTATTATTATTTTTTTGTTTTTTTTAATTCAATAGTTTCATGTGGGCAATCTCTAATTACCTAAAGAACTGTATAGCTGCCAGTCAATTCGTTCTCCATGTATTGATCAGTGAAATTTGGCGACATCTTTAGATATGGCATATGTTTTTCATCTGCTTCTGTCAGTCAGTGGAAGCTCATGAATATTCATTAGTACACCTGCACTGACATGTGCAAGAGGGAGGGCAGGGCTCACAAAGGGGTGTGCCAGGGCTTGTGAGAGGACATGAAGGGGCAGTGCCTTAGTAAATGCTTGTTAAAATAGAATGTAAGAAAATTGGTCTTTCAAAGTTGTTTTTTTTAAAACAGAAAATGCTAAAAGTATTTTTTCTTACTACAGAACTGATTTATTAAAAAAAAAACACACATGCAGGATATTGACTGAACTGCAGCTTTAAACTAATTGACACAGTTAAAGATTTCTAAGTAATCTGATTAAAGTCTTGACATTTACAATTGTTTGTACCTGCAGCAGTGACTCAAAAAAAGAGGCTGAAGGAGAGTGATTGTCAAACACCCAACTAGAATCATAGGGTGCAACACAAGGAAGAGATGGGGGAAGTGAAATACACACTAGACTTAATGTTACAATCTTTACAAACATTTCCAAGAAAGATGTAAAAAAAAAAAATACATATTTAAAGCACTAATACTTGTGTAATAATTTTACTTATTTACTTTATATTTGTGGAATGCTTTAATTGTGAGGCTTATTATTATTAATATTATTATTATTATTATTGTAATTATTGTGCTTGGGTTGTGTGCTCCAGCCTTACACCATCACTGCATCATACCTTCTCCCTCTCATGATGGTGTCCTTCTCCGTTTATATTGAACCATGTACATTTCTCCTACAAGGCACAGTCGTTGCGACTTGTGTATTGATACTGCTGGCTCTCCTCTTTCTTCTTCCCCTCCCCTTTCTTCTTCCCCCTACTTTTTTGCCTCTTATTCTTTAGACGAGACATTTTTTGCTTGATTCACTGGCCTTTCAATTGAGAGACTCAGTGGCAGCTCCTTTTTACCTGGACAAGTCCCCGAGACCCAGGTGCTAAAAAATTAGATTGCAATGACTTCAAAGAGAGGATTTATAAGGATTGTCTAGTGTTCCGAGTACGCTGATGCTTTGTTCCATATACTGTAGTTGCTGCTGTTCTGCCTAGCAACAAGTTATGATTGTTACTTTAGCAGTGCTTGCTGGTTAAGCATCAAGGGAAATTACAGTAGTCCAGAGGAGATGACCAGGGCACAGAGTAGGGATGCCTCAAGCAAGAAAGCTATGATTCAAGCCTGTATCTCTCTCTGCCGCCTGCCCCCATCTGGAGAATACACTGACCTCAGAATCCCTATTATTCATAGATCTACAGGCACTGGTGGTGCAATATACAAAAAAAAAAGATTTACATTTTAACAATGAGCTCCGTATGTAGATGTAACGCTTGCGCTCACCACGAACAAGGCGGGACCCCGGTACTGAGGAGGCAAAGTATTAAACTGTGCACCCACAGCAGTGGGTGCCCGCCTGGAGAATGGGTTGTCAGCATAGCCGAGTCTGGATTGGAAAGATCGGGTTAGTTCAGATACTTGCCGGAGTCCGGGGGCGGAGCCAGTGGGATGGTCGGAGTCCGTGGTGCCGCTGTCGGGGATTGGAGCCAGGAGATTGGTAGAGTGTCCATACGCCGTGATCCGGGATGGAGAGGTGCGGGTAGTCAGAAGCAAGCCGGGGTCATTATCCAGTGAGGTCCTATAATCAAGCCGGGGTCTTTATCCAGAGAGGTCCTATAATCAAGCCGGGTCGGTTCACAAGAAAGCAACAGAGAGACAGCAACAAGGCACAAGGCAAGGCACAGCAAACGCAGGAACACAAGGCTACACAGGTTTATGCTCAGCAACGTGAAAGTGACAGTCTTTTATGTTAACAGGAACCAATGAGGCTGGGGGCGGAGCAGAGGTGCGGCCTTTGCGGAGGCAGGGATAGGCTGCAGGAGACAAGTGGGCATTTAGGAACTTGCCACGCAGCTGGGCAGCGGCGCACAACATCACGTGTGCGTGCCGCGCGCTAGGGAGGCGCGGCGCATCCGGGGGGCGGAGCTATGCTCCGTGGTATGCCTTGAAGAGCTGTAAACAGAGCGGGGTGTGCACATGGCTAGAGACCGGAGCGGAAGGTGCAGCAGTGGCAGGTAAGGAGGGAACACGCCGCAGGGGAGGTGTTCCCTGATTCCTTACAGTAGATTCTTGGAAGCTAATGCACAAACTATGATACATTGATGAAAAACTCTCTCACTGTTTGTTGTCGTATTAAACTTAACAACATCAAAGAACTACCATCCAAAACTTTACTAGTTACCATGGCTGTAGAATCCCTGTACAGTAACCTCCCACACACAGGTGGCACTGAGGCATGCTTGCAATTCCTTGCAACATCTCCCCTGGATCAGAAATACAGCGCTCAAGTAATTACCAAACTGATGGAATACATCGTCACACACAACTACTTAAGCTGCAACAAGGGAATGTACCTACAACTAATGGGGGGGGGGGGGGACTGCAATGTGCAGCAAGATGTCATCACAATATGCCAATCTTTTTATGGACAATCTGGAACAGAGATTCCTTACCACATGCCTCTACAACCCTTACAAATAATACAGATACATTGATGATCTGTTTATAATATGGACAGAGTGTGAAGAAAATGTCTATTTCTATCATCCCTGCATTAAAGCAGCAGAACATGTGTGATTCATTTTCTTCTAGTAGGTGGGAAGCAGGGGGTCTCCGAAGCCGAACCACATTAAATTCAGCTCTGGGAATCCCCTGCTTCTCATGATACCTTCATAGGTGATGCCGGAACCATCTCTGCTGGTGTAAAGCTGCCGGTCACGCAGGCCAATAGGAAGCTACAAGGGATGACACAGCTTCCTGTTGGCCCACGTGATACGGTGAGCTTTAAATCCGCCATTTAGACAGCCCCACACAACCAAGCTGGAGCTGCTACCGGCACCCCTTATGGAGGTAAGTATCTCAGGAAGCAGGCAGGGTCCGGAGCTGAAATTAACACAGTTCCGCTCCGGAGACACCCTGCTTCAAACCTATGATGAAAAAAAAAAAACAATTTTTGAAGAAAGCTGGATTGCTGCTTTAACGTTAGAAAATAAATCACCCGCCAATCACTAGTGGGTCCCACAACGTTTTCCAAAACTACTGTAGGTGGTGACTCAATGCCACTGAATAAACATGGCAGGCTTGGAAAGGTGAATGCTAGTGTTCCCAGCACCATCTCCTCTCTCCATTTCTGCTACTAACTCAAAACAAAGTGTTACTATAAATTCTAAACTACTGTCGATCTCTCCCCTACCTGCTTTACGTGCTAAAACCGACCCGTGATGTCAGATCTTACTCCGGCTACAATTTTTTAGATCAGCAATTTCTTCTGGTAAATTCCATATCCTTTCATATAAATAAAAATAATCAGTAAACTACAACGTGCATTCATATTCAGCATATTAATATGAAATGTTTAGAAATATTACAGGTGCAGGATTCTGGGCTTCTAGCATGTACAACCAGGCTGAGTGATTATTACTATCATTCATAGTGAAAATATCTACAATACAGTTCAATGTCTCCCATTAGAAGATAAGGAATTAGTGATGCTACTTTCATTGAATATAAAGAGAATAACCTGGCAAACGATGCATTAAAACAAAATTAGCAGTGTGAATCATCTCTGATGCATAGATCTTCTGAATAAAAACACATCCTCTTTTTTTCTTCTTCACGTTTGTCTAATTGGACTCCTGGGAATACAGCCCACATGAACCATGTATATGAAACCTGTTCATTACTGAGATTACGGGAAATTCAGGCTAGGAGATGCAGATACTGGAAGCAATATCTGGAAGTCAAATGGACAGCTAAGAACACACTACTATAGGCCATATTTACTAAGCATCCTTCTGCCATAAGGCACCTTCCAGCACTTGAAGACACGTTGCATCCCATTCAAGACAATAAGATGGCTTATGGCTGAAGATTGCTCAGTAAATATTGTAATATACAGTGGCAAGAAAAGGTTTGGGAACCACTTAGGATTTTCACATATTACACATATTTCAAACCTAAAATGTTATTAGATCTTAATTTAAGTCCTAATAATAGATAAAGATAGAGAAAAACAAAAAACACACCAGCGCACCACGAATTAGTAAAATATACCAATATACCAATATTTAATAAAAGGTCATGTGGGACCACAACTATACAATAAAAATCAATAATAAAACAAACACCAAACAAAAATACATATAAAACACATATGGCTACTCCTACTCTGAAGATGGTAAACCAATAAGCTTCCAATGAAGCACAGGAAATAAACAAGGTAATATCAAAATAACTTCTTTGACAAAGCCCCACAGGGGTGAAACGCGTTAGAGCACACAGGGGGGTCTCTCCCTCTTTTTATCCGATTTCTGCTCATGGTTTAAATAAAGGCATTTTTTAGCGCAGTCCAGCCTCATCATCTTTTTGCTAGCAGTGCCCGCTGATCTACTCCCTTCACTGAGAGGTTCTTTGTTAATATCAAAATAACACCCACTGCGGGGGTTCTTAGATGCCTTGTAGTAAAATGCCCAACTGAGGGGAACGAATACTGACCGCAAAGTGGTAGCAGGGTCTCAGCGTGAACGCAAACTGTCCGAACTGCGCGAACACACGGCAAACAACTCTTCTCTGCAACCTCTTCCTGGTCTCGCGTTCCAGCCAATGGGAAACTGCGCAGGACTGCCTCTCGTGACCTCTACGCGTTTCGCAACAACGTGCTTCGTCAGGAGATTCCGACTGGGGCATCTCATGCGCATTAAGTACCTCCAAAAGCCAATTAAATCAGCTGTTGAATTCAACCCAATTGCGTGACATGACACTGAGTGATTGATAATACTAAAGTGACCAGTGACTCTAATAGTGAATCTACATATGAAATAATAATTAATTAAGGCATACATTGACTTATGTTTATAGTAACAATAATAATAAATAAAATAAATGTGATAATAAAGAAGGCTGAAAATGACCAACTGATATCAAGAATACAAATATACAAAACACAAACAAATCACTAAAAAATCTTTTAAAAAAGAATTTAAACAGAGATAAAATGCTACAATAGACACGCAAATAATCCCGCAAATAATCCAAACAGTAACTACCCATTTATCTTAAAAATGGTGTTAATTCAATTAGCTCATTAAACCCCTTAGGATATCTAGACTCGAATGTATAAATCCAAAACTGTTCTTTCTTAAGCAAGAACAGGTCCCTATCTCCCTGTCTGTCTTTGTTAGGCATACATTTGATCCCCATAAATTTCAGAAATGAGGGGTCACATTTATGTAAATCCTGGAAATGTTTAAGTAGTGGGGTTAGGGGTTGTCCCTTTTCCACCATCCTAGGTATATTTTTAATATTTCACAGGTGTTCTAAAATACGTAATTTTAAAACTCTTTTTGTTTTGCCTATATATTGCATGTTACATTTATTTTGCAATACATATATGACAAGAGTTGTCTGGCAATTAATAAAATTGCGAATATGATTTCTGTGTTACTGATGATGTAGCATGTTTTCC
Source organism: Ascaphus truei (assembly GCF_040206685.1). Classification (NCBI taxonomy): domain Eukaryota; kingdom Metazoa; phylum Chordata; class Amphibia; order Anura; family Ascaphidae; genus Ascaphus; species Ascaphus truei. The sequence continues at coordinate 31,156,931 of NC_134494.1, forward strand.
AGTCATCATATGCTTGCAAGCTTTATATCAACCGCAATTAAAATATTGGTTTTGATTCAAGAAGGCTATCATGGAAAAACTATGGAATTTCCGTCATTATGTTTGGGGTTCACAAACTTTTTCTCGCCACTGTACAGAATGCTGCACCTCGCTGTGGAATATGCTGGCGTTTCACAAATAAACGATTATAATAATATAGTGTGTACGATATACTATGGTCCAACCAATCTCCTTTCATTGGGGCTTATTAAGCTGTAGTTAGAATAAATATTAAATAAATAGGAATAAATATCTCATTGTACCATATAATGTTCCCTCAGGCTTTGTGGGGCTCTGTCGATTTGCTTAATTTACTTGTGTTTACAACACCACTGTACAGTAGATATTGCTTAGCTCTTTTGAATTTGGAGAAACAAGTACAGTAAAATAACGTCCATTAAACATTTGCTTGAAAAAAAACGAAAAATCTTTCTTAACAAGAAAACTTTGTGGACTGTAATCACATTAGTTCCAGCTGTAGACAAGCAGTATTGCATTTGAGTAATCTCTTTAATTACATGCAGCTAATGTTTTCACATTAGCAAACAGGACCCAGCTGCTAATTATATAAATTATAAGCTCTTTTGTCATTTTATTTTACAACCAAAGAATAATAAAAAAAAAAAAGGATGAACGTTCCACTGTTGACGTTGTTGTAATTTGAGCATCATTTAACGTTTTAGAATGTGGGTACCCAAAAAGGATAGTTTAGCATTGCCAATTATTGAGGAGAAAAACTAGTTGATGTATTCTGTGATCTATCCATTGAGACATGGAAAAGCTGCAGTAACAGATGCAGGAAAACGATAGAGTTAAAATTTTGGCTAGATAACACTGAAAACTGGAATGAAGATGCAGTATGTTTCTTCTCTTATTTTGGTTTCACTGCAAATGTTTGTGCAAAACAATTGCTCTTGTCTAATTACAGATGTAGCAATGGTTATTTCACCCGCATGCCCATTGTAGTGGAATATTCTGTGTGATTCTGCGTAATCACTGCTATTGAATCCGATGGAAAATCTGAGATATTCTGCGCTATAACATGAGTCTGTGCTATAACTCAAGATTATATGTCATGAGCAGGTGCAGTAACCTTGGCTAGATCTGTCTGACTATTAGGCTCATTTACTATGCGTTACTAGGCTGTAAGACACCTATCAGTGCCATAAAGTGTCTTACGGCGCAGAAAGAAGTATTATGGGATAGCACCTCTTAGTATAGTAAATATGGATCATAATGCTTTGCTGTGTAAGGCCGTGTTCATGGTGAGCGCGACCGCACGGGCGGTGAAATCAAAATGCCGTGCCTCTATGACGCCGGCCATAAAGGGTGCAAGAGTGCCAGCTCAAGCGATATGCCATGAAACAAATACATTTGTTTCTGTCGCGCAACGGCCGGGCCACATGAGCAGTTCGCCCAATGAGGGTGAACCAGCTCCATGACATCACAGCCACGCCTCCAACACGCCCCCAAAACACACCCTTGCATCTACCTAGAGGGCACAAATCGCTCCAGCTAAAGGCTCGCGTGAAGCCACGCGCACGGTCGCGCGCACGCACCCACCATGGACGCGGCCTTACCCTGAAAATTCAGCATGCTGTTTACTCTTGGGGATTGAGCTTGGGGAGCACTGAGGTAAATGTAGCTGATTGAAACCTTTATTTTTAAAAAATCCCCGGATTTGATCCATGGATTCTCTTCGGGATCTACATGAATCCAGTATCTGGCGTGCTTCAAATTCCTCCTGGTCATCCACCAGAAATTGTCTAGGAGGAGAGAGAATAGGAGGAAAGAAAGCGTTCTGGACGAAGGTATCCTTAAGTTATCTGGAAGTTCCAGTTTGACCTGTTTCAGAATTTTGTAAGGTCCAATGAACTTGGGCCCGACTTTGGAGGAGGGCAATTTCAATCGGATATTTATAGTAATAAACCGAAAGAGAAAGAACTCAGTTGAAGTAGCACTCAATTATGAATGATGAATAGTGTATTGATTAAAAATAATCTTTATTATTCAATTTAAATCTACTATATATTTCTCAAACAGTCATATGTTTCTATGTCTGTATGTGTCTCCCTGTGTCCCTCCCTGTGTCCCTAGCGGCAATCCCATTGGACCTTGGGCCAGGCCAATGAGATTGCTCCCTTGGCCCGCCCGCCCCTGCACACCTCTCATTGGCCTGAGGCGGAGTGACGGGCCAAAGGAGAGACACACACTCACACACACTCACTCACACACACAGTCACTCACTCTCCTCGGATCTGCGCCAGTCCCACTCTCCACCACCTCTCACTCCCGTCCCCCTCACCGCAAACCCCCCGACCCCCCTCACCGCAAACCCCCCGCCCCCCTCACCGCAAAACCCCCGCCCCCCTTCACCGCAAACCCCCCGCCCGCCCTTACCGCAAACCTCAGCCTCCCCGGCGCCAAGCCTCCTCCACCTCACCTTTCACACGCCGCCAGCAAAACTCCCGCCGCCAGCAAAACGCCCGCTGCCTCTCACACGCCGCCGCCAGCCCACTCAGCTCTTCTCATCGCGGCCCCGTCTTACCGCCGGGAGCGCCAGCAAGCAGTTAACCCCCCCGCGGCCGAGCCGGGAGCACCAGGGGCGCAAGGAGGTAACCTCCCCCCCCCACCACACACAACCCCCCCCGCCCCGCGGCCGAGCCGGGAGCACGGGGGGCGCAAGGAGGTATCCTCCCCCCTCACACCCCACCGCGGCTGAGCCGGGAGCACCGGGGGCGCAAGGAGGTAACCTCCCCCCCCACCACACACAACCCCCCCTCCCGCGGCCTGGAGCACCGGGTGGCGCAAGGAGGTAACCCCCCCTCACACCCCACCGCAGCCGAGCTGGGAGCACCGGGTGGCGCAAGGAGGTAACCTAATCCCCCCCCGCCCCGTGGCCGGGAGCACCGGGTGGCGCAAGGAGGTAACCCCCCCCCCCCCCACAACCCCCCCACCGCAGCCGAGCTGGGAGCACCGGGTGGCGCAAGGAGGTAACCTAATCCCCCCCCGCCCCGCGGCCGGGAGCACCGGGTGGCACAAGGAGATAACCTCCCCCCCCCACAACCCCTCCCTTCCACACAACCCCACACACACAACCCCCCCCCACACACACAACTCCCCCACACACACAACCCCCAACCCCACACAACCCCCCCACACACACAACCCCCCCACACACACACAACCCCCCCCCACACACACAACCCCCCCCCACACACACAACCCCCCCCCCCCACACACAACCCCCCCCCCCCCTGCGGCCGGGAGCACCGGCTGGCGCAAGGAGGTACACACACACACACTGACTGGCTGACACACACTGAATGGCGCATGCACACACACCCTGACTGACGCACGCACACAAACCCTGACAGGCGCGCGCACAGAAACCCTGACAGGCGCGCGCACACAAACCCTGACAGGCACGTGCACACACACTGACTGATGCACACACACACACACACACTGACTGGCACGCACACACACACACACTGACTGGCACACACACACACACACACACTGACACACAAACTGACTGACTGACACACACACACACTGACTGACGCGCGCACACACCCACACACCCACACACCCACACCCACATGCACGCAAACACTGACTGACGCACACGCACACACTGACTGACGCACACACTGACTGAGGCACACACACACACACTGACTGCCTGACACACACTGAATGGCGCCCGCGCACACACACTGACTGACGCGCGTACACACACCCTGACTAACGCACTCACCTGAGACACACATACTGACTGACGCACACACACACACCGACTGCCTGCCACGCGCACGCACACACCCCATGACTGATGCACGCACACACCCCATGACTAACGCACGCACACACCCCCTGACTGACGCACGCACACACCCCTGACTGACGCACGCACACACCCCTGACTAACGCACACACACCCTGACTGACACACGCACACACACCCTGACTGACGCACGCACACACACCCTGACTGACGCACGCACACACATCCTGACTGACGCATGCACACACACCCTGACTGACGCACGCACACACACCCTGACTGACGCACGCGCACACACCCTGACTGACGCACGCGCACACACCCTGACTGACGCACGCACACACACACACTGACTGACACACACACACACTGACTGACGCACGCACACACACACACACACACACACAGACTCACTGACGCGCACACACACACACACACACACTGACTGGCGCACACACACACACACTCACACACACACACTGACACACTGACTGACGTGCACATGCACACACACACTGACTGAGGCACACACGCACGCACACACTGGCTGTGTGTGTGTGTGTGTGTGTGTGTGTGTGTGTGTGTGTGTTTGTGTGCGTCACTCACTCTGTGTGTGTGTGTTTGTGTTTCTGCGTCAGACTCACTGACGTGCGCGCACACACACACACACACTGACTGACTGACGCACACACAATGACTGACGCACTCACACTGCATGAAGCTGTAAAGGGGGACAAACAGAGCTGTAAAGGAGGGAGGGGGGGGGTACTGGATTGATGTGAATGGGGGACAAACAGAGAGAGGGGGGAGGAGAGAGGAGACAGAGAGGAGCGGGAACATTACATCCCGGGCAACGCCGGGTCTCTCAGCTAGTGTTAAAATAAATGGTGTACAAAGAAAAAAGAAAAAGGAAAAAATAATAATCTTGACATGAATATGTCAGATATCTGGGACTGTGCCAGTAGTAGCGATTGCTACATAAGGATAGACCCCTATTGTCGGTCTAAGAGTAACAGTGTCTAATTGCTTAAGTTGGTAAAAGTAAGTAATTACACTCCCCCTTGGCCAAGGTGAGGAGTATAGTGGTGTGGAACTACAGATGATAAATCTCGTCAGCTGCTTGTATGATATAGTTTAACACAGCAATTTGTGCTGTAGTGATATGGTATGTTGTAGTTTAACGCCACGTTGCTATGCAGATGGAGGAGCAATAGAGTGCAGCCTTGCTGCTTGTCCTCAGTATATAGATGTATATCTAAAGTTTAGCCACATATACAGCCCCTTGCTCTGAGCCCACATTGCTATGCAGATGGAGGAGCAATAGAGTGCAGCCTTGCTGCTTGTCCTCAGTATATAGATGTATATCTAAAGTTTAGCCATATATACAGCCCCTTGCTCTGAGCCCACGTTGCTATGCAGATGGAGGAGCAATAGAGTGCAGCCTTGCTGCTTGTCCTCAGTATATAGATGTATAGCTAAAGTTTAGCCATATATACAGCCCCTTGCTCTGAGCCCCCTGTGGTCGCAGTTACCATCAGGGGCAGTTAGATAGCAGTGAAATGTTATCAGGGCAGTAGGAATTGCGGATGTAGGATACTACCTGTGTATCAGCTGTTTGGCTCTGTTTGGACAAAGTTGCACACAGGTGTGTTCCGCTCCTAGTCACTACAATAGGTGTTGCAGTGGAGTGTTAGGTTAGCTGTATTGTCTATAAAGATGTCGTTCCAAACCATTCACCTCAATATCGCAGCCATAGTAATAATAAAGTCCACCATTACTGAAGTAAGGTAAAGCTGACAATGCTACAATTTAAAAAGCCTAGTCGACGATTGTTTCGCGTCTGCTGCTTTATCAAGACTCCTGGGCTAAAGGTAGGTGTGACCCTATTGGTTCCCTTTATACACTGTACATGACGCCGATAGGCTGTTTTTGTAGCCAGCCAAACTTGATCTCCCACTTGGAACTGGGGAGGTGGTCGTCAACGTTTATCTGCCAGGGTTTTTTTGCTGCAGGGCGGCTTTGGTCAGATTGGACTGGATCTTCTTCCAGAGTGATTGCAGTTCTTGGATCTTATCATCCACTGCAGGGACTTCGGAGAGAGGACTGGAAGAAGGAATTTGAGCAGGATAGTAAACGTAGGCACAAAAGAACGGAAAATTCCAGTGTGGAATCATGCTTCATAGAGTTGCGGGAAAACTCGGCCCACAGGAGCAGATCAACTCAGTCGTCCTGTAGTTCAGATACAAAACATCGCAGGAATTGTTCTAAGGACTGAATGGCCCTTTCCGTGAGTTCGTTGGGGATTGTACGAAGAAGAACATTGAAAGGAGGTGCCCATTCTTTGACAAAAGGCCTTCCAAAATCTTGAGATGAATTGCGATCCACGGTCCGAGACTATATCTGTCGGGACTTTATGAAGATGAAATATCTCTTTAATAAAGATTTCAGATAGTTATGAAGAAGCTGTGGGTAGCATCTTAAGGGCAACAAAATGGGCTTGGCGTGTGAAGCGATCGACTACTACTAGTATGACAGTCATACCCATGGAGAGTGGTAGTTCCAAGATAAAATCCATGGATAAGTGGGTCCACGGACGGGTGGGAACTGGTAGGGGTTGGAGTAGCCCACATGGTAAGATCCTCGACACTTTAGTCTCGGCGCATATAAAGCAGACTGCAAAAAAGTCATTCACTTCTTTGCGGATCTCTGGCCACCAAAAGATTAGTTTGAGGAAATCACATGTCTTCCTGACCCCCGGGTGACCCGCCGCCTTAGAGTTATGACCCCATTGCAACACCTCACTTCAAAATTGGGGGGGAACAAATAGTTTAGAAGAACGTGTGGACGTAAACCTAGGATCCTCTGCCTGAGCCTGTGAAATTTGTTGCAGAAGTGAAGATGATACGACAGAGATAATCTGGGATGATGGGATGATGGAATGATGGGTCCCTGCTCTATCTCCTGGGAACCGTTAGGAGCAAATTGCTTGCATAGCGCTTCTGCCTTGACATTCTTGGATCCTCACCCTTTTCTTAGTAAAAGCCGTAATGGGTGCAACCACCTTGGAGAAGTTCCTGATTAAACGTCGGTAGTAGTTGGCGAACCCAAGAAATCTTTGAGTTGGTTTTAGGCCTATAAGTAAAGGCCAATCCAGTACTGCCGATACTTTCGCATGATCCAATGCAAACCCATAGGAAGAGATGAAATACCCAAGGAAGGAAATCTTCTTTTGTTCAAACTGACATATCTCTATCTTGACCAAGAGGGAGTGATCCCGAAGTCTTTGGAGGACCAGTCTAACCTGTGCTCGATGTTCGGACAAAGAATTGGATAAAATAAGGATATCGTCCAGAAACACTGTGAGAAATTGGTCAAGTAAAGTCCGGAAGATCTCATTGATAACATTTTTAAATATGGTCGGTACGTTGCATAGGCCGTATGGCATGACTAGATATTCATAGTGGCCGTCACAGGGATTAAAGACTGTGTTCCACTCATCACCCTCTCTGATCGAATTAAATTGTAAGCTCCTCGGAGATCCAGTTTTGGCCTTGCATAAGCGGTCAAACAGTTCAGGAATGAGGGATAGAGGATACCGATTTGTTACGGTGATTTTATTTAGGCCTCTGTAATCGATACATGGCCTGAGAGAACTGTCTTTTTTGGAAACAAAGAAGAAATCCACACCGGCGGGAGAGCTTGATTTGCGGATAAACCCCGCTGAAGGTTCTCAGAAATGTATTCCCGCATAGCCTTGGTTTCTGGTTCCGAAAGAGGGTAAGTGTGGCCTATAGGACGGATGGTCCCTGGGAGCAGGTCAATTGCATAAACATAAGGCCGGTGTGGCGGTAACTCCTCTGCCTGGTTTTTGTCGAATACATTCACAAAGGTAGTTAGCCGGACCTCGGAGACAGTGCGAGACACCGGGAGACAGGATCCATGGCAATGTTGTCCTCAGTCTGTCACTTGATTGGTCGCCCAATCGATCTTAGGGTTGTGGTGACTCAACCAGGGACGTCCTAGGACCACTGGAGTCAAGGGAGAGTAAATAACATAGAATGACAGTGTCTCTTTGTGAAGTGCTCCGTAACCAGCAAAGGCTTGGTCTCGAGGGTGATGGTCCCAGGTATCAGAGGTCTTCCATTAATGGCCACTCAGAATCTCCATAGTACTGAGAGGAAGGGAGTGGAGTTCCGCAAATGCGTGGTCAATGAAATTCCCTCCGGCCCCTGAATCCACAAAATCCTGAGTGAAGATACTCTTACAGGACTCTGTGATAAAGTGTTTTTTGGAACACGAAACGCGTAGGAGGGTTAGTGCCTCCACTTTTTTAGATGGATCAATCAAGAATCATTTTTTAATATCAACTGTTTGGGACCCACTTTTTGGCTGTTGCGCCAAAACCACCTTGTTCTCCACTCCAGGCTGCACGCTTACCAGGACTTCAGGATCAAGAGATTTCTGTGAGTACTTTCTTATTCATGATTGCTTAATGTGAGTCCAAGGACCATCCCAATGAGGGTTTGATGGGGCTCTTTTAGCCTACACCTTACCCTTCAGGGTACATTGGCCCACCTGGGGACTTTACTATCTTCAAGCAGTTATTCATATCCTTATCCAGTCCTGTGTCATGAACGCATATATTAAAGGGATTCAGTGCTGAAGCGCCTTTGTCACTTGGAAATGGGGCTATTAGTAACCAAACTGACATTTTTAAGAATTTTTTTCTTTAACATCATTTTTTAGAGCAGGTATACAATTCCTAATAGTGGTTTGTACTTAAACTGGAGATTTTCATGACTATATTTGAGGCAAGATAATAACAAGGAGAAAAGAAAGCAAAATCTTAACAATAGCTATGTGCAAACCATTCTGTATAGCAGCTGCTGTGTTTTTATACAAGGAATGATCATCTCCAGAAAAAGTAGCCGTCAACGTCTTGTTCAAGTATAATGTCCCAATGAATGAAAAGTCAAATGTTGCTTTTTCGGTCTTTATCCTTTCCATGCAAAATCTTTGTTCCTCCGATTTAACTTTTCGCTCAGATGTACCCTTCGGATATGACCTTTTTCTCCTTTTGATGTTAGACTTTCCCTAAAAACTGCTGGCTGTTCTTTTATGGCTATAAATGACCCCGTTAACAGCAAGGTTGAAACATCATTTGAAATACCCATGCAATCAGAAAACCTGGAGAAATACCTATTAGTGAAAGGTTATTTCATGTAAGAGTAAGGGCAGTAGAAATATCTGCACTGCCCCAGGAAAATGTTCTAAGGATTATTATATTTCAAACTCCTTAGTCAGGACGCAGGAGTTCTAACAGGTGCAAACTTTTTAAATGCACAGTATCGTTATAATATGTTTGATTCCCTGATTCTCATATTGAACAAGGTCTAAATGAAAACAGAAGACAAAAAGCCCCAATGCTACATCCCCTACTGTATGACACATTATATAGTTAAATACTTATCTGTCTTTCTTCTCATACGTAAAGGGTCATTTAGTCAAATTCTTTGGCCAAAGTATTTTGAAGCCTGTAATCAGTGCAAGGTATGCCCTTTTTACCGGTCCTAAATATCTGTGTGCCTTTCTAAATGAAAATAGACCCAGATATACCAATCTGATGTAGACAAAGTACAGACTCCTGTTTTATCCTCATTGAAAGAAGGAAGACATATTCTGACAATACTATACTATAGAACAGGGCTGCACAACACGCGGCCCACGGGCCGCATGCGGCCCGCCTGGCCTCTCTGTGTGGCCCTCGATGAGATTTAAAAAAAAAAAAAAAAAACTTTGAAAAAAAAAAAAACTTTGAAAAAAAAAACTTTGAAAAAAAAAAATGGCGGCGATTCCCCGCGGTCCCGGCGCGCATCCGCAGGGCCCGCTCCCGCTCCGTGCTCCCTCCCACCACCCCCACCCCCCGCTCGCAACGTGGGACGGAGGGGGAAGTCACAGCCAGCTGAGCTCTTCTGCGGCCGCTCCCCCCCCCTGATCCGAACTTGGATATGTGAAGGGGGGTGAGTTGAGGTGAGGTGCATTGAGGTGAGGTGCAGGGGGGTGATGTGAGGTGCAGGGGGTGAGGTGCAGGGGTGATTGGAGGTGCAGGGGGGTGATTGGAGGTGCAAGGGATGTGATGTGCAGGAGAGGGGGGGTGATGTACAGGAGGGGTGATGTGAGGTGCAGGGGGTGAGGTGCAGGGGTGATTGGAGGTGCAGGGGGGTGATTGGAGGTGCAGGGGGGTGATTGGAGGTGCAGGGGATGTGAGGTGCAGGGGATGTGATGTGCAGGCGGGGTGATGTGAGGTGCAGGGGTGATTGGAGGTGCAGGGGGGTGATTGGAGGTGCAGGGGGGTGAGGTGCAGGGGATGTGATGTGCAGGAGGGGGGGGTGATGTGCAGGAGGAGTGATGTGAGGTGCAGGGGGTGAGGTGCAGGGGTGAGGTGCAGGGGTGATTGGAGGTGCAGGGTGATTGGAGGTGCAGAGGGGTGATTGGCAGTGCAGGAGTTGATTGGAGGTGCAGGGGGGTGATTGGAGGTGCAGGGGGGTGATTGGAGGTGCAGGGAGGTGATTGGAGGTGCAGGGGGTTATTGGAGGTGCAGGGGGGTGAGGTGCAGGGGATGTGATGTGCAGGAGGGGGGAGGTGATGTGCAGGAGGGGTGATGTGAGGTGCAGGGGTGATTGGAGGTGCAGGGGGAGAGAGTGGTGTGAGGTGCAAGGGGAGAGAGTGGTGTGAGGTGCAAGGGGAGAGAGTGATCTGAGGTGCAGGGGGGGAGAGTGATGTGAGGTGCAGGGGGGGAGAGTGATGTGAGGTGCAGGGGGGGAGAGTGATGTGTGGTGCAGGGGGCGAGAGTGATGTGAGGTGCAAGCGGAGAGAGTGATGTGAGGTGCAAAGGGAGAGAGTGATGTGAGGTGCAAGGGGAGAGAGTGATGTGAGGTGCAAGGGGAGAGAGTGGTGTGTGGTGCAGGGGGGAAGAGTGGTGTGTGGTGCAGGGGGGAGAGTGGTGTGAGGTGCAGGGGGGAGAGTGGTGTGAGGTGCAGGGGGAAGAGTGGTGTGAGGTGCAGGGGGGAGAGTGGTGTGAGGTGCAGGGGGGGAGAGTGGTGTGAGGTGCAGGGGGGAGAGTGGTGTGAGGTGCAGGGGGGAGAGTGGTGTGAGGTGCAGGGGGGAGAGTGGTGTGAGGTGCAGGGGGGGAGAGTGGTGTGAGGTGCAGGGGGGGAGAGTGGTGTGAGGTGCAGGGGGGGAGAAGGATGTGAGGTGCAGGGGGGTGGGATGTGTGTGGTGTGCAGGGGGGTATTGTGTGTTTGATGTGGAGAGGGAGTATTATGTGTGTGGGTGAGGGGGAGATGGGGGTCTGAGAGATAGATGGGGAGTATCGCAAAGGTTGATAGTGAGGGGTTCTGGGGGAGATATGAGGATGATGATGATGATGATGATGATTTTACCCGTGCGGCCCAATTTTTTTTTCCTTGGAGCAGTTCGGCCCTTCTCGCTTTACGAGTTGTGCAGGCCTGCTATAGAAGCATAATCAGTTAATGAATTGCAACTTCTATACTATGTAACTATTTCACATGAAGAGAACCCATTTAAAACGTGCAATGCGGCGATTTGCTTCTTGTAACTACAGTAATGTGACTTTTACCTTTGCAATGGGATGACCCGTGTTTAGAATATACAGACTAACTATTACAACATTCAGACTAGCCCAGACATTCCAGTAGTGTAGAGCTGCGGTGTGCCAAGTTTTCCCCCTGCCTGAGCCCCTCCATTGCTCAATCCCCGCCCCTGCTCGGCTCCGGTGTCAAATGATGCCGCCGGGGTCATGTGACGTCACGTTGCCATGGCATCGCGACATCATGTGACCCGCGGCATCACTTGCCGCCAGGTTACCATGGCGACGTGTCGCCGAAGACGCCACCAAGCCGTCTGAATCAAAGTAGGAGTTACAGAGTCCTCGCGCGGCCCCCCCTCAACATTTAAATTTAAATCCCTTGAGGGAGAGAGCGGGACCTCTGTCACCGCCACGCCCCCCCCCCCCCCTGGAAAATCTCGATCCCCAGTTTGCGCACCCCTGGTGTATTGGCTTATTTTAAAAAGGACATCTATGATTCCTTTTTCAAACTAAAAGGCTTAAGAAACGATTAATAACTGTGAAAAATTAATTAATGTTTGATGGCTTGCAGGCATCCTGGAAGGAGTTAAAATGCAGCTGCATCTCTAGTCTAAATATCCTATCCCCACATGCCTTAAATAAAGCAGTCATTAGTGCAACCGTTAGTACAAGAGACGTCCGCACATCATAAAGAAATGAGCCTGCAACACATTACAGAGCGGAGGTTTTAAAACAGCAGAATGAAGGCATGAGCACTGGCGGGGCCTAACGCACGATTCTCTTGCTATTCAATCCCTTCATTTGAAATCAGTGCTATCCCAACCGTGAACATGTTTAGTTTGCTGCCTGATCTTTAATTACATAAATGTATGTGGGATCATGCACAGATGCGTTGGAGACCAGCCTGGAAAAGCCTGGCATTTTAATTGATCTCGGAGCCTCCTGCTTCCCAGCTCCCCTGGTCTCGCTGCATTTAAACCTGCTACTGCTTCGGCAAAAAATCGGAGCCTGGTTGCCTAGCAGTAGGTGCCACCTGCATCCAGCTAATCAAAGTAGGAAAATGCATGCGTGTTTTTCTCTCTCTTATGTTCTGAGGGTAAGCAATAGTCATCATTATGCGATGATGAGATATTAAGTTGTCAATAATATAAATTATAACTACAATTCAATCATTACATTCAAATATCTGAAATATGAATTTTGAAGGTTTCAAAAAAGCATGTTGAACAACACTCTTGTGTTGCCACAATAAAAAAAATTGGTGCTTATGGGGCCTATATATAAAGATATATATAGATATATATATATAGCAACTGTAAATATTCCTGTATGTTCATTTGCATGTCTTAGACAGGTCTGCAACCCTGTCTTTCACCATTATCACCCAGCACACAGCACTTCCACTGCAGCAAGGGATTCTGGGAAATGACATGCAAATGATCACACAGTGACACCTTTTATCTCAAGCTCCTATTACAGAGCAACCCTTAAGCCAATGTATGCTGCTTTAAACACAGCTTTTAAGCAAAGGCTGGGGTAAGATGCAAAGCCAGTAAACCCACTCACAGACATGTTTCAACCTTGATTTTTTTTTTTTTTAATAAATTTGTTTATTTTCATAATATAACATTACAGCTTATGTCATCAAAACATAAAAAACAAAAAATATTATTTTCCTAATCATTAGAACACACAGGACTAACCTTATATTATTTACTAATTAACTATACTTTCTTCAGTTAAAAAACAACCAAAAACACACATTACAATATACCCCTTGTTCTTCGTATATTTTGTGCTTATAGGCTTTTTCCCCTTGCCTTGGGTATTAGGGGTCCATCAGTATCTTCATAGGGGATTTCCCCTGTCTGATACATATTCTATCACAGGAGGATGTCAGGGTTTGTTTTAATATTTTTTGTAATTTATGTTTGCTTATTTGTGCCGTTTAATAAACCATATTTTTCTTTGATATTTGTTCTGAGTATACTTGAGTGCTGGGTTGGGATGCTCTTCTTTTTCTTTTTGTTGTTATATATATATATATATTTAACCCCATGAGACAGGTGGGCAGGATATCACACAGGGCCCGGCATTTGCGAAAAATGGTCCTGCTTGAACCCACGCATACACCTGAGTCATAACCCTCCTGTTGGCCATATAACCGACTAACCCACCATAGTATATTTGACTTTGTGATGACACCCGCTTCTTGCTATCCAAACAGGACATTACATCACCTCCCTCAAACTCACCAAGGCATTAAACCATTAGCTGCCCCAGGCCCCAGTCTGGCAACCTCCTAAAACCCTGCAAGCTGTGACAATAATTTAACAGCAAGTTTTAATCCTAGATTGTCCCATCGTATCTTTCTTTTGTTATATTTGGGGGAAATAAAAATATTTACACAGTGTAATACAATACATCAGGGGGGCGCAATCTTTTTCCCCTACGCCCCTCTGCTGGCTTTCCCCCTCTCCTTGCCCCCCCCCCCTCCCCTCTTACCTTGATTCAGACGTCCTGGCATCATGACGTCACATTGTCATGGCAACGTGACCGCGCGTTGCCATGGCGACGCGTCACCAGGAGCGTCTGAATCAAGGTAAGTGAGATTTACAGAGGCCCTGCAGCTCCCCCGGCATTAATTTAAATGCCTTCGGGAGGTGCGCGGGGTCTCTGTAAACCCAGCGCCCCCCGCAGTGAATCTCACGCCCCCTTTGGGGGGTGCGCCCCCCACTTTGCGCACCGCTGCGATACATCACACATACACTTGGTAAAACAACCACAATACCCCGAGACCCCACATGATAACCAATACAGCCATTGTCCAACTGATGCTGGCACCTACACCTCAACAGGGCAGGTGCAAAGGACAACTCTTCTGGCTGCAAACTGGTAAGAGGAAGTCCTACCCCCAGGCCACATACTTATATAGCCAAAGTCTACTCACTCCCCTTCATCTTCATACAAAGGCCTAACCCCACCTTAAGCCCACGTAGCCTAATGGAAAGAAGGTACCACTGGTCATGGCTACCCCTTACTAGTCACTTATAGTATACTTTATGAAATATACAATATGACAACTAACAACACAAATAAGAATTTTGAAACAAAGTTAAAAAAAATCGATTTTTTAATTATTTGCTAAACATGAGTAACTTTTGCATTAAACTTTAGAGTGCCCTAATGATGTACCTGGTATAGCATAGGCTCTACAACTGCAAGGGCCCTTATGTACATACCAGGTATGTCATAGGCACATTCATTTTCTAAGCTCCCTTCACTTCCGTTTCTGACATCGCTCTAAGAGCAATCACATGAAACAGAAGTGCCAGAGGGAAGCCCCAGCACTGTAAAGGTAAAAGGTAGTATACACCCTTTTAAAAATATAGCCACAAAACCCCTTTTTTCCCACGTGGCTAATGGAAAGGCAATGCTGTCTTCTACGTTTATCACAGAATGAGCTATTAGGACTCTGATGTCCTTAGTAAAGATGGGCAAAATGAGAGAGAGAGCTTTCTCATTTTATTAGCAATCACCAGTTGTATGTATACAGTATATGCCCTCAAGTATGCCTCCAAATAAATTAGGGAGACATGCCTCTGCTGAAAAAGGAGCACACCTGAGCGATATGCAAGGTATATTTAAATGAGTTCCATCACACACTTTCTAAGAAGATTTTCATACAAACTATATAGAGTTCATAATAAGCCTAAGGCACCACCCTAATGACTGGAATTATGTCAAACGCAACAGGGCTAGAACCCGTGACCACTGCTTTTCTGGGCACAGCTCCAGCAGTGTGAGCTAAACCAGCTGATGGCTAGCACCACTGTCACAGCTGTGGGTCACCTTGTTTTTAATTGTGTGTATCAGAAAACATATTTTATTTAATCTCTATTAGAATACGAAGAAAGAGAAAAGGTAATCCTTTAGATGAGGTGTACTCCAAAATACTCCAGGTTGGTAAAATGCCCCTTAGAGATGTATAATGACCTGGACACAATAACTGTTAATACATATACAATATCAGGTCAGGGTGAAGGGGAGAGGGACAAGAAACAGTGAACTAAATGTAACGGATTTTCTGGCCTGGCTGACCCACCCAATCTCACATTGGCCCCTGTGGTCTAACCAGTCCCCATTACATGGTAGTGTCTGGTGGTGCACCTGTTGGCAACAGGACTCCTGAGTCTCCTGCATGATGGTGTTATGGGGAATGCCAACCCAGACAGGCAGCTGAGGTAGTGTGCTAGAGTCCTACCTACATACAGTGCAGCGCCTCCACCTCATCAGGATCTCTGCGTCCGCAAGGAGATGGTTCTGATGAGGAACTCCTTCTTGGTGGTGCCTCCTGCTGTGGAGTAACTTCCCACTCACACATTGGGGTTCTTGTGAACAAGGGCATCTTTATTGATGATGGTATGGGCAGACTGCCCCTTGCAGCAAACAGCTTAGCCGCTCATCTTCTTCTGTACTCTCCTTTCTGAAGGTCTATCTGCCCTCCCAATGGAGTTGGATCACCTCTCCCCTCAGGGAGATCACCACCTGTGCCAGGTCCCTGGACACAGGGTAGGCCCTGCCAGCCTTCTGCTGCAGGTCAGGCAATTTGCTGCAGAATCACGTTAGATTACCCCCTTGACCTTGAACATAAACTTGCATACATGCTCCCCCTAACTTTGGGCAGTGCTGTGCCTTATATACCCAGGAAATGGCTCCACCTCCAGTGTCACTAACAATGGACACAAGGTCTGTTACCACTCCCCTCATGTACATATGACACCTCACCAGGGTGTGAGGGCAAACCTCCATGATTGATGCTGGCAACCCTGTATACTTACCAGGCTTACTGCCAGCATGAGAGAGAACTGTATACCATTTTTAACACATGGCTACATAAATATAATAGATAGGGATGGGGAACTAGCGAGGGGTCATGGAGGTAGAATGGGGGCAAGTGGGAGTTTAGCAAGCAGGGAGACATCGATATTAAATGCCGATAATACTAGAAAACTTCTACAGACGAAATACAATTGGAGTAGAAAGGCAGGAGCAGATAAGATAACAGTAGCACAAACTGAACAAAACTAAACTGAACAAAACCTTAAAAGCATGCTTGCTAATGCAAGAAGCCTGACAGATAAAATGGAGGAGCTTGAATTAATAGCTAAAAGGGAGCAGCGTGATATCATAGTTGGGCATTACTGAAACATTGTGGGATGAATCTCATGACTTTGCATAATGGGTGATTTTAATTATCCTGACATAGTCTGGGGCGATGAGATTAGCATTACAATTAAATGAAACAGGTTTTTGGGGGTGCTTAAATAAAATTACATGGCCCAAATGATTGAGGAACCAACCAGGTGAGGGGCAATACTGGATTTGGTCATATCAAACAATGTACAAGTAATAACAAATACTGTAGTCAAGTCCAGGAACATTGGTATCATTTGAAATAAATGATCAAAAACCATATTACATGGGTTCAACAAAGACTTTACATTTTAGAAAGGCGGATTTGAATAAATTGAGGAATAATGTACAAGGAATATATTGGGGTGAGGTTTTTTCAGGGAAAATGTGGAAGATAAATGGGCAGTCTTTAAAACATTGTTTGAAAAGCACACTTAGGGTTAAATAAAGTATTTCAATTCAGTATGTGTCTGGCACTCTGGTAGATGGCACCATGAATATTTGTGTCTGTATTTTGTTATACAAGGGGAGCACAAACTTTTGATGCTGCGCCCCGTCTCCTACCTGGCATCCGCGTCAAATAATAATAATGGTATAACTGTTGCGTGTTTGAAGTAGGGAAAGGTATCAGAGTAGAGAGAGGAGTTGAAAATATGTGTGAGTGTAGGGATTAGAGTAGGAGCAAGAGGTTTGATGAGATGGGTGAGAACGCGGTTGAAAGGGCAAGTGTTTGAAGCAGGGGTGCCTGGTTCAATTCCCGGTGTCGACTCCTTGTGACCCTGGGCAAGTCACTTTATCTCCCTGTGCCTCAGGCACCAAAAACATAGATTGTAAGCTCCTTGGGGCAGGGACCTGTGCCTGCAAAATGTCTCTGTAAAGCGCTACGTAAAACTAGCAGCGCTATACAAGAACATGCTATTATTATTATTATTAAGTGGTAAAGGGTGAAGATGAGATCAGAAGTGACACATCATCATCTGTGACAGCGGAAGAAGAGTCGGGGAAGGCTGGAGGAGAGTTAGGTGGCGTTGTAGATTGTGCGGAGGATACAGAAGAAATGTCTTAACATATGGAATCCACCTTTCTTTTGAAATAGTCAGCAAAGTCATGAGATGAAATGGAGGAAGAAAAACAGGTAACAGAGGGTGGTCTGAGTAGTGAGTCAAAGAGAGAGAAGAGTCGGCGTGGGTTAGACTCGTGCTTGTTGATTAGTGAAGAAATGTGGGTTTCTTTAGCCTGGGAGAGGGCAGAGTTAAACCAGGATAGGATACATTTGTAGTGAAGGAAGTACGCAAGAGTCCTCCAGAGGCGTTCAGAAGAAAGAGTGAAGGAGCATGCGTGTGTGGCAGTTTAACCAAAGGCCTTTTGTGGCCAAATCTGCTTCTATTAAAGCAAACGGCAGAGATGTGCCAAACATTCACATGAGGTCGCCAACCATGTGGCATTTAAGTCGCCCATTAAGCCGCCGCTGGGTTAGAGTTCGCAAGCAATTCCCCAAGCATTAAGTGAAACTGAAATGCAATTTCGTTCTTATATGATAATTGCGAAATTCTGTAAAACCACATGCTTCACTCACTGGCGAAGTTTCGCGGAGCGCTCGCAGCAATCTTAGCCTTTTGAGGGTTGGCGGAAAACGTTTTTGCAAGGAATCGAATTTGGGGAATGAAATCACTTATCTTGTGAAAGCAGTTTGGACAGTTTCGCACACCGCTAGCTAGCAAATATCTGCAAGGCTTGGTCAGCACGGGTTTGTCAGCCAGCAATACAAGACTATTGGTGACAAAGTGGAGGGCCATTCTATAATATCGTATGTGAAACTTTATTCAAAATATATTGCTATTTGTCTCTTAAAACAAGACTTTTATGCAACCTACAGTCATTGTTTGTTTGACCTTTCGCTTGCATGCACGTGTTGCACCATTTAGTCTAGTTTATTGAAACCAGTAAGGTTAAAACGGATATTTGCATTGTCTCCTCTACCGGCTTACATTTTCTAAGATAACAGAGTATAGCCTTACCAAACTTAAACGAATATAATACACTGCCGTCTATTCCAGTACTGACCGGGTTAAATATTTCTCACCTAATTCAGTTTTCGAGTATAAATCCACCACGTTTTAAAATATCTGGGACATTTTCCAGATTCACTTTGAGATGAATTGAACTGTAATTCAATGCCTGAGCTGAGTTTCCTATTCTGCTGCTCTGGAGTAGCACCATGTGTCTATAAGATCTGTGTGTTGGTCGGGGAATACGTTCATGCATTGTTTTAAAGCAGAGGTTCATGTTTGAGAGGAACATCTTGCCCTGTTAAAAATCAACATATTGCATTTTATTTGAAAGGGTACAGGCATACCCCGGTTTAAGGACAATCACTTTAAGTAGACTCACGAGTAAGGACATATTTTCAATAGCCCCATACCCCTGTGTCCGTACGCTCGCTTCGCGAGTACGGACACTTATTCTGCCCTACAGACCGCCGTAGTAGTGGCGCGCTGATTCCCCTCGCCCAATAGGCAAACGGCAGCTCGTGCATGCGCCTATCGGCACGTCCTGAACAGCACTACCGGCTCCCTACCTGTACCAAAGCATCGATAAATGGGGAAAAGGTAGCGCTTCACTTTAAGTACATTTTTGCTTTGCATACATGCTCTGGACCCATTGCGTACTTTAATTCGAGCTATGCCTGTATAGAGTACAGAATATTTCTCTGTATGTCCAGCTCCTGTTGACCCATTTTTTAAGGGGGTTTTAAAAACGCCCAGACCTGTCATGAATTCTATATCGTACTAAGCAACAGTCATTTTTTTCCCCAGTTCCCTTCTTTATGTAAGCAATTGGTGGAGTGTTCAAAGGCATCATGGAAGAACAGTAGTTTTAACAGTCTGAATTACTGCAGGGTCTGAGTATTTTGGATGCTCTAAAGAGTCTAAACAGTAGTACAGAAGCAGTGTTCAATTTTCCAAATATATAAATACATGTAAATACTATCAAATTTAATTGTAACTACTTTAACATTTAAAAATACGAAGAAATAAAAATGTATACATTTCCTCATCCCCTAATAATACTGGCTATCCTGTATGTCCAAAAAAATGACCATTTGCTAAAAGAATAATCTGTTCCATTTCAAACTTGCATTTATTGCAGCTCCCAAAGTTGCCTCCGTTATCTGTGCATATAAAATGTTCCACAGATCCCTTTTAACACTGCACATACAGGCTAATGAGAAGTATTTATAGGGGTATAGTGCTCCCTGATATGTAACCAAAAAAGCTGTAGGGGGTACCAAAAGTAATCGCACCCAGCTCTGTGGGTGGATGGTTACCAGTAAAAGCCTGATATAGGCAAAACAATAAAGTTTTATTAATTATATATCACAACGACGCATAATCAGTAGGCATAAAAACATTTAAAACACAAGGTGTGGGTGATGACAGGAGGTGAAATACTGTATACTTCAATGGTTAATACATCAAATGAACCTGTATGTGCAGTGTTAAAAGGGATCTGTGGGAGACTTCCTATGTCTTCTTGTTTACTTGCTATGCCAGTACCATTCCTTTGCACCGGCTATCTCTTATGAGCTACTATCTGGTGAGCGGTCTACCATTAGTTATATTCATATAAAATGTTCAATGCTTTACACTTAAAGAGGTTTACAGTTAAAAAGGGATGCTCTACAGCAGGGGGGCACAAACTTTTTTCCCTGCGCCCCCCTGCCGGCTGTCCCCTCACTCCCGCGCCCCCCCCAACCCCAACTTACCCGCGCTCCGGCGTAATGACGTCACGTTGCCATAGCAACGTGACGTCACATGACCTCGCAGCGTCATTTTGACGCCGCGTTGCCATGGCGACGCAGGGAGGAAGCCGCCGGAGCCACGGTAAGTTAGGTTTACAGAGGCCCAGCAGCTCCCCCGGCACTTAATTTAAGTGCCTTCGGGAAGCGCGCGGGGCCTCTGTAAACCCCGCGCCCCCCGTCGGCAGTGTCGCGCCCCCCCTGGGGGTCGCGCCCCACAGTTTGCGCACCGCTGCTCTACAGTATTGTAATTTCATTTGCAATTTGGGGTATGTCAGTTTAGATATGTTCTCTCTTCTGTTATGATAAAAAGAATTAATGATCTACTCTGTCTTTCCTTGGTGGATTTTCTTAAAGGATGTCAAATTCATTTCTCTCTTGATCTCTATTAAAATATTGTGTTCCTCTATTAAGGTGAGAGGTTGTGCTGCCGGAATCGGTATACAGCTGGTAGCCTGTTAAGAACCTACGTAGTAGGCAGAGGAATTGGGTTTGGGAACTAGAGTGCAATCCAGTGGCATTGGAAGGCATGCGCGGACAAATTTTGTATTGTTTGACAGCGCAGGAGCGACAGGCATTTGCCTACTGCGCAAGCGCAACCGACACGTGCATGCGCGATCGGCTCTTTCCTACTGCGCATGCGGGACCGGCATCCGCCGATCGCGCATTCGCAGCAGCAAAAATATGCATTGTTCATGCTGGAGAGCGGGCCCCCAGGCTT